>NC_053028.1:410110319-410135512 GCF_003073215.2 Triticum urartu
TACCCTACTTGTTGTAGAGACAAGTGGTAGTACGAAACAAGTATGGGGGTTACTGGAACAAGACTCGATCTATTGTCGACTCAGGAGGTTTAAGTATTCCCTGCATGATTAGCATAACGAATATATTTCATCCAACGGACAGAATCACCACTCATCATACCCCTCATGCCATGCCGGACACACTCGTCTCGACGAGGAACTAGGGAAAAGCTCGGGTCTACCCAAGATAAAGACTTTCCTGTTTTCCTTCCGGTAGGCACAAAAGGCATACGAGGATGATCATTATCACAAGCATGTCCATTTCCAACAGCAAGGAAGTTTCAAATGAGCATTTATGCAAACGATCACATCACCACATAAAATAACGAGTTCCACGTATTGAGGTGGTGTCATAATCGTGTCAAACAATGCATGCAAAATATTATGCCAGGGTTCAGAATGCTTGCCTTCAAGTTGTGGAGGGGTGAGGTGCTCTCCAAAACTTTTGAAAGTTTGCTTCTCTCTCTCCAAAGTCCTATTTTAAATAAATTTGAATTAACACACAATTTCAAAACAACACAAAAAGGTTTTTTGAATTTTTTTTCAAATAAATCTTAAAATAAAGTAGATTAAATTTGAGAGAGGTAGGAAAAAGAATCAATTCATTTGGAGTTATATTTAAAAAGTTATAGCCAGACAAAGTTTAGTTAATATACTGGTTTTTAAATAAAACAGAAAAAAGAAAAGGAAACGATACACGTTGTAGACGTACTCTGGAAATACGTTTCCACTTACGCCTCCGTGGACCGGCGCTGGTCACTGACAGTGGGTCCAGGGGGCCCACTGGTCAGGTTTGACTGGTCTTTCCTCCCTCCTCTTCCACTGCCCGAGCGGAGGCGGGACTCCGGCGATGCTCACCGGCGAACGGCGGCACCGTTCGGGAAACCGTGGCCATCCGCGGGCTCAGGGGGTCAAGGTGGTCACTCCGGTGGTTGCTTTGGTCTCTGGGGTGGACGGAGCTGCGGGCGGCGAGCTCCGCAGCGGACGGTGGTCGTTGGGCAGAGTGGGCTTTTGACTCCGGCGGTTCCTGACCAAAATCGGGCATGGGGATGGACTCGTGGGTGCTGCAGGATGTTGTTGGTGCAGTGAGTGGAGAGGGGGAGGCCCTGGTGGTGCCGGAATGGCCGGGACAGTGGCGGCGGCTGCGGTTGCCGGAGATGGGGAAGAAGACCTCCCCGAGGCGATTGGCTGCCACAGGGGAACTAGGAGAGTGTTTTGAGGCTGCCTGGGGAACGAGACGTGCTCGGGGGCCTCTTATATAGCGTGGCCATGTAGGTTCGCGGCGGCCGCGGATAGGATCGCCGGCGAACCGCCTCTCTGTTGCTGCAGGAGGACGTGGCGGCGACGAGCGCTTGCAGACGAGCGAGGGGATAGGCTTGGATTGCTCCAGAGGGTAGGTGGCGAGCGCTAGCGGCTCGGGCGGCGCCGACCAGTGCAGGGGCTGTCGGGCGGCAGTGGCGGCTAGCTGCTGGCTTACCGGAGACGTGGCGAGGGCTGCGGTGCTCGTGGGGTGCAGAAGGAGACGTGGCGTGCTGGCTGCGGTTGGCCAAGGGCCAGAACGGGTGCGGGGCGAGACGCGGCGGCTCAGTCGCGGCACGTGCAAAACGCGCGCTTTGGGCGCGCCCAGAGCACGCACGGGACGTGCTCAACAAAATGCTAGGGCATGCTAGAGGTCTCGGGTGAGGTTGGGGTTTAACAGACCTAGGTTAAAGTCGTCTAGAGGCTTAGTGGACAAGTTAGCTTTCCCAGAGGTGCAAGGTCTCAGTGCAAAACAAAGATCATGCCAAAATTGATCATGCCCATAAGGTGTTTTTCATAATGTCAGGGGCACCTAGGCATTACTTGGGGTGGCCAAATTCTCCAGGCTAGTGTCTCTTTAATTGCAGAAGAGGGTGGTAAGGTCATTTGGGCAAAAGAAGAAACTTGCTAGTGCAAGTTTTGCAAATCTTCAGTTCTGGACAGAAGGTAAATGGCATCAATGCATGGACCAAAAATCTTCCAATGGGTCCAATCTCCTGGACTTAAGGGTTTGGCAAGGTGTGCTACAAGTAGGAGAAAGATCATGGGTAGAGGAGCAAGTTAGAAGATGGTTGCAGTACAAATCACCAAGTTGCACCAGAATGAAGATGAGGATGATTCACTCAAAATTTTCAAAGAGCAGCACTGGGTTTTTGCATAAAGTGGAATAATATGCTCCTACTGACATCCCAAAATTTTGGTAGAGGTTTTATAGAAATATTTAAATAGGTTGTAGTGTAAAAATTGCTCACTGGATCAGATTTGAAAATTTGATGCAGAGCTCAAAATATCCAAAGAATGAAATATCTTTTCATATAAAAGTGATTTAAACACATCACATGACATCCCCAAATTTTGGTGGTATTTTTAAATAAATTAGTCAAAGGGTTGCAGTGCAAATGGGACCCTAAACTTATGAAAAACCAAATTAGAGAAATAAAGCTCAGGGGAAAAATAATTTTATAAATACTCCTACTGATAAAAGAATTGTTTTATTCGAGAGAGTATAGGAGTCCAATAAAATTGGGAAGTTTTTTCACTTGAGGTAAAAACTCCATAAAAATAAAGGGATGAAGGTTCTGAAATCAAAAGAAAATCCAGAAAACCAAAGTTTAAGTTTCATGGAAATTTTTTAATTAATAAAACAAGGTTAAAATTTTTGGGGTGTTACAGTTGCCTATTCACCCCCCCTCTAGTCAACCATATCGATCCTTTCAGAGTTTATCTTCACAAATTCTTCAAGAAGGCATCCTATGAACTCCTGACTGGTAAGAAGCCAAACGTTAGCTATTTCAAAGTCTTTGATGCCAGGTGCTGGATCAAGGATCCACATCACACTTCAAAATTTGCACCGAAAGCACATGAAGGTTTTATGCTTGGTTACAAAAAGGATTCACACACCTACCATGTCTTCAACCTCTTTCACTATAAAGTGGTCGAAACCGTAGATGTGTAGTTCGATGAGACTAACGGCTCACAAAGAGAGTGTCTGCCAAATGTGCTAGATGAATCTTCACCTAGTGAAGCTATCAAACTAATGGGCACTGGAGAAATCATGCCCACCGAGGAACTGCCTGAAGAGGAAATCATCATTTCAGCGCCTAATCAACATGAAGACAATGCTCAGTCTGAAGCCAATGCTGAAAATGAAGAAAACAGTCAGCAAGAGCAAAGTCTTCGCCCTGTTCATCCTCAGGTCGCTAATGAAGTTCATGTTGAGAAGATCATAGATAGCATCAGGGCTCCTGGTACTCTCACTCGATCAAGAGCTACGCAACTAGCGAACTTCTATGGGCATTTTGCATTCATGTGAATATCGAACCTTAGAAAGTTGATGAAGCCTTTATGGAACCAAAATGGATTCAAGCTATGCAAGAAGAGCTTCACCAATTTGAGCTCAATAATGTCTAGGAGCTAGTAAAGTGTCCTGATCCTTGCAAGTGCAATATCATCAACACAAAATGGATCTAGCGCAACAAACAAGATGAATATGGACAAGTTGTCAGGAACAAAGCTCGTCTCGTTGCTCAAGGTTATGCACAAGTAGAGGGAATTGATTTTTATTAGACATTTTCTCCCATGTCTAGGCTTGAAGCTATTTGCATATTGCTAGCCTATGCTAACCACAACAACATCCATCTGTACCAAATGGATGTGAAAAGTTCCTTCCTCAACGGCAAGATTGAAGAAGAAGTATATGTAGCTCAACCACCTGGTTTTGAAGATCCAAAGCGTCCTGATATGGTTTAAAAGCTCATCAAGGCTCTATATGGCCGCAGACAAGCTCCTCGCACTTGGTATGACACTCTCAAAGACTTCCTGAAGAGCAAAGGCTTCAAACCTGGTTCTCTGGATCCCACCCTCTTCACGAAGAAATATGATGGAGGACTATTTGTATGCCAAATCTTTGTGGATGACATTATCTTCGGCTGCACTGACCAAAGGTACATTGACGAATTTGGGCATATGATGCAAGAGCAATATTAGATGTTCATGATGGGGGAGCTGAAGTTCTTCCTTGGTCTTCAAATCCATCAATAGAGAAATGGCATCTTCATATCGCAAGATAAATACCTCAAAGATTGTCTGAAGAAGTTTGGAATGCAAGACTGCAAAGGATACACGACGCCAATGCCAACCAAAGGTCATCTATGCTCCGACGATAATGGTAAAGAGTTCGATCAAAAGGTATACCACTCCATGATTGCTTCATTATTGTACTTATGTGCATCTAGGCCAGATATAATGATTAGTGTTTGCATGTGTGCCTGATTCCAAGCGGCACCAAAGGAATCGCATCACCTCGTGGTGAAGCGAATACTTCGATATTTGGCTTAGACCCCAACGCTAGGATTATGGTATCCCAAGGGCTCAATATTTGATCTAGTTGGATTCTCATATGCGGATTATGGTGGTGACAAGGTTGATCGCAAGTATACATCAGGCACCTGCCTCTTTCTTGGACGATCTCTTGTCTATTGGTCTTCAAAGAAGCAGAACTATGTATCACTATCCACTGCTGAGGCTGAATACATTGCTGCTGGATCTTGCTGCGCTCAGCTTCTCTGGATGAAGCAAACCCTGAAGGATTATGGCATCAATATGAAGAAAGTGTGAAAGATCGTGGATGTCGCCTAGAGGGGGGGGGGTGAATAGGCGCTTTAAAATAATTACGGTTAAGTCTTGAACAAATGCGGAATAAACCTAGCGGTTAATTTGTTAAGCACAAAACCTACAACAACTAGGCTCACCTATGTGCACCAACAACTTATGGTAAGCAAGATAAACAACTAGGTGATAGCAATATTGTTGGAAATATGCCCTAGAGGCAATAATAAATTAGTTATTATTATTATATTTCCTTGTTCATGATAATCGTTTATTATCCATGCTATAATTGTATTGATAGGAAACTCGGATACATGTGTGGGTACATAGACAACACCATGTCCCTAGTAAGCCTCTAGTTGACTAGCTCGTTGATCAATAGATGGTTACGGTTTCCTGACCATGGACATTGGATGTCGTTGATAACGGGATCACATCATTAGGAGAATGATGTGATGGACAAGACCCAACCCTAAGCCTCGCACAAAGATAGTGTAGTTCGTATGCTAAAGCTTTTCTAATGTCAAGTATCATTTCCTTAGACCATGAGATTGTGCAACTCCCGGATACCATAGGAATGCTTTGGGTGTACCAAACTTCACAATGTAACTGGATGGCTATAAAGGTGCACTACAGGTATCTCCGAAAGTGTCTGTTGGGTTGGCACGAATCGAGACTGGGATTTGTCACTCCGTGTGACGGAGAGGTATCTCTGGGCCCACTCAGTAGGACATCATCATAATGTGCACAATGTGACCAAGGGGTTGATCACGGGATGATGTGTTACGAAACGAGTAAAGAGACTTGCTGGTAACGAGATTGAACAAGGTATCGGGATACCGACGATCGAATCTCGGGCAAGTACTATACCGGTAGACAAAGGGAATTGCATACGGGATTGCTTGAATCCTTGACATCAGGGTTCATCCGATGAGATCATCGTGGAACATGTGGGAGCCAACATGGGTATCCAGATCCCGCTGTTGGTTATTGAACAGAGAACGTCTCAGTCATGTCTGCATGGTTCCTGAACCCGTAGGGTCTACACACTTAAGGTTCGGTGACGCTAGAGTTGTTATGGGAAATAGTATGTGGTTACCGAAGGTTGTTCGGAGTCCCGGATGAGATCCCGGACATGACGAGGAGCTCCGGAATGGTCCGGAGGTGAAGATCGGTATATTGGACAAAGGGTATTGGAGTCCGGAATTGTTCCGGGGGTACCAGGTGATGACCAGCGTGTCCGAAAGGGGTTTTGGAGGCCCCGACAAGCTTTGGGGGGCCTTATGGGCCAAGGGGAGAGGGCACATCGGCCCACTAAGGGGCTGAGCGCCCCTCCCACCCCATCTCACGTAACCTGGAGAGGTGGGGGCGCCACCCCTAGGGCAGCCGCCTCTCCCGGCTTGGGGGGCAAGTTTCCTAGGGGGTGGGGGCGCCAAAACCCATCTAGGGTTTCCAGCCGCCCTTGGGCCCCTTGGCGCCACCCTCTCCCTTCCCTATATATAGTAGAGAGAGAGAGGGCAGCCGCACTTCCCCTGGCGCACCCTCTCCCCTCCAACACCCTCCTCCTCCGTAGTGCTTGGCGAAGCCTGCCGGAGAACCACGAGCTCCATCACCACCATGCCGTCGTGCTGTCGGAGTTCTCCCTCAACTTCTCCTCTCCCCTTGCTAGATCAAGAAGGAGGAGACGTCCCCGGGCTGTACGTGTGTTGAACGCGGAGGCACCGTTGTTCGGTGATTAGATCGGAATCAACCGTGATCTGAATCGCTGCGAGTACGACTCCTTCATCCACGTTCTTGCAACGCTTCCGCTTAGCGATCTACAAGGGTATGTAGATGCACTCTCCCTTTCTCTCGTTGCAACGCTTTCTTAGGCTCTTTCCATGCAAGAGTAGGATGAAGGAGAGTAGCTTTGCGTAGGAATTATACTTGTATTTTTGTCCTGTGCTAGATTTGATCACCGTAGCGCCGCCGTGGTTTCGCGGTTCTTTTCAGATTCGAACTGACGTTTGGATCTGACACGACGTGGTACTTCCGCCCATCTAGCACGGAACTACCGCTTGTCCGGTACTACCGCCCGTCTGGCGCGGTACTACCGCGCTCACTGCGGCACTAAAACCTTACTACTGCTCCAACCACGGTACTACCGTGACCTCGCACGGTACTACCGTGACCTGGAGCGGTACTAATATTTTAGTACCGCATGCTCTGGCAGTACTACCGTGGCTCACATCTATCTCATGGCAACTTTCACGTATACTTTCTATGTGTTTCTTGTGCTTTGCCGTGGTCTTCGCATTGATCCTCTTTGCGTTTTCTTGGTGTTTTGCGTTTGTGTCTCAGGTGGTGGCTCTCGCCATTCCAATCCCAGTTGTGACACTGGCTCCAAGCGTCTGCGCAACCCAGGTGAAGCACCAGAGGGCTCCTCTGCCCCCAAGCGCCATGTCAAGACATCAGCTAGCAAGAACAAGGAGCCCGCTAAGGGCATGGACGAGATACCCCAATCTGAGTACATCCGTCTCAGGCAACTCCACCCGTATGTGAACCCACGTTCTTCTGTCAAAGGTTGTGAGCTGTTTTGGAACAAGCAACAGACTAACATCTATCTGGATGTCATAAAAAACAAGAAGAATACCTACGTGGATGTGAAATGGATTGAAATGCATCACATGAGGAAGGACAAGTTCCGTGATTACTTTGGAGAGGCTCTGAACTTGGTAGAGCAGTTTGGTATTGAGCATATGATATCCTTTCACCTTGAGTATGACCCTGAGCTTATCTGTCAGTTCTTTGCCTTAATATACTTTCACTCTGATGAGGAGTAGAGGATGACCTGGATGACCAATGGCCGTAAGCTGTCTGCTACCTGGAAGGTGTTCATGGATTTGCTCCACGTTCCTGATGACGGGCTCAACACTCCCGTGGGTGTTCGCCCCCATGCTAATTCTGAGTCTGCTAACAAGGACAAGCTTCAGCCATACTATGTTGAGAAGGCGCTTCCCAATGGCAAGACGGGGTTTGTCTCTAAAATATAGGGGGAGTGTTGATCCTAGTTTGTGTGCTATGCAGTTCAAAGCATCTATCTAGATTGCACACATCTAGGGGGAGCCCGTCTATGTTCTAGAGAGGTGGGGTTTGCCTTTGCCCTATATTATCTCATCTATGTGCAAATCCCGTATTGTCATCAATCCACCAAAAAGGGGGAGATTGTAAGGGCATATTTACCCCTTAGGTGTTTTGGTGATTGATGACAATGCTTTTGCGGACTAATCGTGGGCCTTGAGTTTCTTAGACGCTTCATCTAGGCACGAGACGATTCGGTGCCCCTCGAAGATTATTGAAGACGGCGTTGTTCTACGTTTCTCTTTGGTGGTTTTGAGTCGTAGGAGGGCCATACTATTAAGAGGGGGTCCGCGTCGGAAAGGTTCGGGTGGAATCAACACGTACACATGTCCTTCCTTTCCTTTGCACTTTGGAGCGTCTCTCCGTTATCCTAGTTGTGCTTAATCTGACGGCTACTGCTGTACTTGCGGTAGTACTGCTCTATGGAGCGGTAGTACCGCAAGCACCTGCGGTAGTACCGTTGGGGGTCACGGTAGTACCGCTCCTCTGGAGCCTTAGTACCGTAGCTCCCAGGCCTACTGCTGCTCCGGTACGGTAGTAGGGGCGGATGTAATTTTTTACATCCGCGCCCGCACGGTAGTACCGCACGTCATGCCCGGTAGTACCGCGGGTGGCCACGGTAGTACCGCTCCCCAGGAGTCGTAATACCGTGGCCCTCATACCTAGTACCACTGCATCGCGGTAGTATGAGCGGATGTATTCTTTTTACATCCGCGCCTCAACGATAGTACCGCGCCTAGTATGCGGTAGTATCGCGTCGAAGTTTTTGCACTGTTTCATTTTCAGCGGAAGTAGACACGGATGTATTTTATTTCATCCGCGCTCTTCGTAGGCTTTGACTTTCCTGCCTTGCGGTAGTACCGCAAGGGGGAGTGGTAGTACCACGCAAGCGGTAGTACTGCACTCAGTCAGGCTAGTCCCGGCCTTTGCTGCTGCCGCGGAAGTACCGTGGTCCTCCACAGCAGTACCGTGTGGCCTTGCGGTAGGACTGCGCTCCTGGAGCGGTAGTACCGCATGTTGCAGGCTGAACATGTGGATAACGGTTGGATCTCTTCCATAACTATAAAAGGGGCGTCTCCTACCTCTAGTTGACTACCTCTTCCATCTCTAAGCTCCATTGTTGCTCCAAGCTCCATTTTGGCCCGATCTCTCTCCCTAGCCAATCAAACTTGTTGATTTGCTCGGGATTGGGTGACAAGGGCCCGATCTACACTTCCACCACGAGATATTCGATTCCTCCCACTTATCCCTAGCGGATCTTGTTACTCTTGGGTGTTTGAGCACCCTAGACGGTTGAGGTCACCTCGAAGCCATACTCCATTGTGGTGAAGCTTCGTGGTGGTGTTGGGAGCCTCCAAGTGTTGTGGAGATTGCCCCAACCTTGTTTGTAAAGGTTTGGTCGCCGCCTTCAAGGGCACCAATAGTGGAATCACGGCATCTCGCATTGTGTGAGGGCGTGAGGAGAATACGGTGGCCCTAGTGGCCTCTTGGGGAGCATTGTGCCTCCACACCGCTCGGAGACGTACTTCCCCTCAAAAGGTAGGAACTTCGGTAACACATCCTCGTCTTCACCGGCTCCACTCTTGGTTATTTCGTGCCTTTACTTTTGCAAGCTTACTTGTGTTGTATCTATTGCTTGCTTGTGTGCTAGTTATCATTGCATCATATAGGTTGTCCACTTAGTTGCATATCTAGACAACCTATTTTGTTGCAAGGTTTAAATTGTTAAAGAAAAGATTAAAATTTGTTAGTTGCCTATTCACCCCCCTCTAGTCAACCATATCGATCCTTTCAATTGGTATCAGAGCCTCGTCTCTTTATTAAGGACTTTACCGTCCGAAGAGTATGGTTGACACCACAGACGGTGCGGAGGAGCACTCCGGTGTGAATCCTATCTCGGTCTACGGCCGATGGGGGAACCTCGGTCTCTCGTGAGGAATTCAATGTGGCTCTAGACACATTGAAAGACTCCATGACGACCAAGGTTGAAAGCATGCTTACTAAATTTCTCGAAGGGCTTAAACTGTTCACCTCGCCGATGAAAGTGGGTGATCCCACTAACAAGGTGACGGATGCTACCTCCGACAAGGGGGAAGCTAACCGTGAAAAGAGTCCTTCTACTAGTGGTAGAAATGGCACCGGCATCTTTTCCCATGTGGAACCTCCAATTTATGGAGGACCGATTCCCTCTACTCATTTAAATCATGCCGGTCCTCCTCCTAAGATTGTGAAAAATGAGGATTTTGATTCTTGGGTGTATCGTTTCAAGCGACATTTAAAACATGTGAATACTAACCTTTGGAGAATCATTGAAGAAGGTTTCTATCCACATGACCCAAACAACTTCACCCCTCGAGAAGCCGTGGATAATCAATTCAATGAGAGTGCTCTCTTCATCATCCAAGATGCAATCCTTCCCGAAGATCTCCCTCACCTTCGACCTCATGCCATGGCCAAAGATGCGTGGCAATGCGTTGTGTCTCTCTATCGAGGAAGTGCTAGCATTCAATGCTCCAACTATGAAGTGGTACAAGATGAAGCCGATGAGTTTGCAATGAAAGAAGATGAAGAACCCTGTGAGCTCTTTCGAAGAGTGACCAAACTCGCGATCTCACTACGAGATCATGGGAGCAAGGACATGGATGACAATTGGATCAAGCGCAAGTTCCTCAAGGCCATGATGCCCTACAACAAAGGCCATGTCTCCGTCATTTGTCAAAGACCGGACTTCCACTCCATGACCTCAAGTGAATTGTTGGATGAGTTGTTGCAATGAGCATCTTGGACAAGACCGCCGACAATGCAGGTGCTCCATTCTCAAAAGGGCAAAGAAGCCCAACCTTGCCTTGAAGGCCAAGGTTAGTGTGGAAGAAGAGGAAGAAGAAGGAGATGAGGAGAGAACCCCGAAGACACGAAATATGATTATCATGAGCACATGGCTCTGCTCTCAAGAAAATTTTGGATCAAGAAGAATAGAAGACCCAACTTCAACAAGAACAACTCAAGTGGCCTCAAGGGCAAGCAACGAGTTATGAACTTGTTTCAACTATGGCAATGTGAGCCATTTCGTTGCGGATGTCCTTATGAGAAGCGGGAAGACAATGGTGGCAAGTTCATCCGAAAAGACAAGGCCAAGTCCTTTCCCCAACAAGAACAACTTCACGAAGAAGACTCCTACTCGTGGGTTGGTGGTTCTAGAAGAATACCATGAGGATGACGATGATGATAGATAGTGAAGCTAATGGCCATGGCATCCGTTGCCATTGCACAACTCCGGGTGTCTCTCTTCGATTCACCCAACGAGAACATCACCGCCAAGTGTCTCATGGCTAAAGCCACCAACAAGGTAACCCCCAACATCAAAACCACCATTATTTCCTTATCCTTCTTCGACGGTTGGCTTTGATGATGGTAAGGGGTCTAATGAGGAGGTAAATGAATTTGAGTCCTTCATGAGTAAGCTCAAGGGAAATCCAAGAAGCACTTCGTTGCTCTCTTGGAACAACTTGGTGAAGCCAATGACATGATCGAGGCTCACGAAGAAACCATCTCTAAGATGGAAGGTCATAGTCGTGACTATGCCGATGAGATATCGGATCTCTCTAATGCTCTTGAGGAAGAGCTGGGCTATCGTTTGGCTCTTGAGGAGTCACACAACGATGACCATGCCAAATTAAAGAAAGATCTTGATCATGCTTGTTGTGTCTCATGTTACTAACTTCCGAGAAGTCTAACTTGGGGTTGATCATGCTAGACTCAAGCGAGGAGTTTGATGTACTTGACAAGGCCCAAGGTCTTGAAAGGTGTCTCATGCAAACCTCAGGAGTCTCATGCTCAACTCCAAGTTAAGCTAACCAAGGAAAGGCCACATTTCCTCACATGGTACTTAATTGATAATGCAAATGCTACTAACCCCGTGTTGTGAGCGTGTGCATCTTGTGGAGGAGAATGCCAAGTTGAAGGAACAACTCGAGAAAGGTCTTGTGTCATGCATACAAGGTGAGAAGAACCTAAATCGACCTTTTGAGCAATCAAAAGGAAGTTGTGGGCAAGGAGGGGTTGGGTTCTCACCCAAGTCCAAGAACAAGAAGAAGAACGAGGAAGAAACAAGACCAACGACCTCCCCCGCTTAAGAAAACTTTTGTGAAGGAGGGAGAGGGTGCTTAAGGAGAAGAAGAACAATGCGAAGAGGGTGATGCCAAGAAGGGGCACACCTCCCAACAAGCCGGCGACTTTAACCCCTCTTATGTGTTGTGCCGTGCTAGTGATGGGCATGTCTATGCTAAATTTGTTGGTTCTTCTTATGAGTACATTGAATGGTCTATTTGGGTTCCTAAGACCCTCGTTACTAACATCAAAGGACCCATTAATAAATGGGTACCTAAAACCAAGCATTGATCTCTTGTAGGTGTTTTCTTCCGGTGGGGGATCATGGTTGCTCGATAGTGGAGCAACAAATCATATGACCGGGAGCAAGGACTTGGTGGTGGATGTGCAAAAGATCCCATCTATGCCCACCAATGTAGAGTGGGGTGATGCCTCACATTCTAAGGTATTGGGTCTTGGCAAGGTTGTCATTTCTCATGATCTAACGATCGAGAAAGTCATGCTTGTTGAGTCCCTTGCATACAATTTACTTTCCGTTCGTCAACTTGCACTCATCGGCTTTGCCACTTTCTTTGACATTGATACCGTGGCCCTCTTGTGGAGCAAGACTCTTAAAGTAGCCTTTGTTGGGCATGTCGAGAACGGTCTCTATGTGATAAACTTTTCGGAGCGACCCACTAAGACCGCGACATGCCTAATGGCTAAAGTTGACGTGGGGTGGCTTTGGCATCGCCATTTAGCCCACGTCAATATGAGATCTTTGCAAAGTCTTCTCAAGGGGGACCATGTCCATGGACTAACAAATGTTAGTTTTGCCAAAGATCGTGCTTGCAGTGCTTGTATCGAAGGAAAGCTTCATGAGACGGCTCACCCTCCCACGACTATCATCTACTCGAAGAGACCCTTGGAGCTCCTACACATGGACCTATTTGGGCCTCCATCCTTTGATAGTCTTGGGGGTTAGTATTGCTTGGTGATTGTGGATGATTATTCAAGATACACTTGGGTATACTTCTTCAAGAGGAAGAGTGAGACTCAACAAACCATCATCGACTTTGCAAATGAAGCTCAACGTCAACATAATGCAAAGATCTTGACAATAAGAAGTGACAACGGCATCGATTTCAAGAACTACACCTTGGATGAGTTTCTTAGTGATGAGGGGATCAAGCATCAATATTCTGCACCATATACCCCTCAACAAAATGGTGTTGTGGAGAGGAAGAACCGGACGTTGATGGATGCGGCAAGGACCATGATGGCGGAGTTCAAGTCTCCATACAACTTTTGGGCCGAAGCCATCAACACCGTTGTCATGCATCCAATCGGCTCTACCTCCGCAAAGGCTTGAACAAGACTCCATATGAGATACTCACCGGTAACAAGCCCAACCTCAAGTACTTCCGGGTGTTCGGGTGTAAGTGTTTCATTCTCAAGAAAGGTGTTCGTTTGTCTAAATTTGAGGCTAGAGCTTATGAGGGCATATTTGTTGGTTATGCTACAAACTCTCATGCTTACCGTGTCCTCAATAAGTCCACGGGACTCATATTGAGGAGACGTGTAACATGGAGTTTGATGAGAATAACGGCTCCCAAGTGGAGCAAAGTGGTACTTGTGATGTAGGTGATGAAATTCCTCCCCAAGCCATAAGAAGAATGGGTTGTCTTTATCCTACCCATTGAGGAACCCCTTGTGGCCGAAGGAGAAGGACAATGCTCCACTCAAGTGGAGCCATCACCAACCCAAGGCCCACACGCTTCCGAAGAACAAAGTGAAGGCCCTCAACCTCATGAACAAGACCAAGGGCAAGATCATGCTCAAGATGATGGTGACACACCAAATGATGCCTAAGGTCAAGTTCTCTCCCCCGAGCTCAAGATCAAGAACATGCTCAAAACGGCGCTCAAGATGATCAAGTGACCCCTCCTCATCTCACCTCCGAGGAGGAATTAGAGCGTCCTGCTGCCAGATTGCTTCCAAACTCACCACCAAAGGCCATCTCATGGAGAATGTGGTTGGAAGCCTAAGAAAGGGGGTAAGCACTCGTAGACAATTGGCAAACTATTGTGAACATCACGCGTTTGTCTCTTGTGTTGAACCCCAAAAGGGTCTTATGAGGCGCTCGAAGACTCGGATTGGCTCAATGCCATGCATGAAGAACTCAATAACTTCGAGTACAACAAGGTGTGGAGATTGGTGCCAAGGCCATCGGGGAACCACAACGTCATTGGAACCAAGTGGATTTTCAAGAACAAGCAAGATGCTCATGGGAACATCATTCGCAACAAGGCAAGATTGGTAGCACAAGGATACTCCCAAGTCGAGGGTATCGACTATGGTGAAACCTTTGCTCCCGTTGCTCGCCTTGAATCCATTCATTTGTTGATTGCTTATGCTTCCCATCACAACTTTAAGTTGCAACAAATGGATGTGAAAAGTGCTTTTCTTAATGGTCCTATTAATGAGTTGTCTATGTAAAGCAACCCCCTGGGTTCGAGGACCCCTACTTCCCGGATCATGTGTATCAACTCGATAAGGCACTCTATGGCCTTAAACAAGCCCACGTGCGTGGTATGACCACCTTACCGAGTTGTTACAAGATCGTGGATTTGAGGTGGGGCAAATCGATCCCACTCTTTTTACTAAGAAGGTCAAAGGGGAGTTGTTTGTATGCCAACTATATGTTGATGATATTATCTTTGGTTCCCCTAACAAAGCTTTCAATGAGGAATTTGCCACTCTCATGACCTCCAAGTTCAAGATGTCTTCGATGGGAGAGTTGAAGTTCTTCATTGGTTTTGATATCAAACAAAGAAGAGAAGGAACCTTCATCAACCAAGCCAATACACTCAAGACATGCTAAAGATTCAAGCTAAGTGATGTCAAGCCGGCTTCTACTCCAATGCCACCAAGTGCCAACTTGACATTGATCCCAATGGTAAAGCGGTGGATCAAAAGGTATATCGCTCCATGATTGGCTCCTTGCTTTACCTTTGTGCATCTAGACCGGATATCACGTTGAGTGTGGGAATGTGTGCACGGTTTCAAGCCGCACCGAAGGAAAGTCACTATGTGGCGGTCAAGCGAATCTTTCGATATTTGGCTCATACCCCAAACTTTGGCTTTTGGTATACAAGAGGGGCAAACTTCAAGCTTGAAGGATATACGGATTCCGATTGGGCGGGAGACAAAGTGGATAGGAAGTCCACCTCCGGAGGGTGCCAATTTCTTGGTTGCTCTTTGGTGAGTTGGTCTTCTAAGAAGCAAAGTTGCGTGTCTCTCTCGTCCACCGAAGCGGAATATGTGGCGGCCGGTAGTAGTTGTGCACAACTCTTATGGATGAGGAAAAATTTAAAGGAGTACGGTGTCACTTGTGACAAAGTGCCTCTTTGGTGTGATAATGAAAGTGCCATCAAGATTTCTCTCAACCCGGTGCAACACTTCAAGACGAAGCATATTGAGATTCGGTATCACTTCATCCGGGATCACATTAGGCCAGGGGAGATTGAGCTCAAGTATGTCAACACTCATGATAACCTTGCAGATATTTTCACGAAGCCCTTGGATGAAGCAAGATTTCGCGAGTTAAGGCATGAGCTAAATATCATTGATTCGAGCAATGTGACTTGAAGCCTTGCACCCCTCACCACACTCAACTTGTTGTCTAGTTTAGGTGTAGGCATGGACATAGGGGGAGTGTTGTTCTCTCAATGAACTTTCCCTCCCCCCATTATGCATAAATAGATCAACTCTTTCACATTAGCCATTTTTGATGGTACTTGTGCTTCAAAGACGAGTTTTGGTCATGGGCCCAAGGATAATTCTTCGTGGTGCCATACCATCTAACTCAAACATAGGTGGCTCCGACCACCGCCCTCTCCTTTTGAGAGGTTGTGTCGCATGGTGGTTTCTTGTTGTCTTTCTGCCTTTGGTTTGTGCGTGTTCCTGTGGTATCCTTTGTGTGAAAAGTTTCCGTGAAAATACCTTCTTCTCGTGTTGAAACCTGCTGTGTCTTGAGCTCATGGTACTACCGCGGCCAGCTATGGTACTACCGCAGCCAGCCACGGTACTACCGCGTGTGTGGGAGCATCGGTACTACCGCCCCCACGCGGCAGTAATTTTTTACTGCCGCCTGGGTGAGCGGTACTTCCGCCCTGAGCGGTACTACGCGATGATATGCGGTACTACTGCGGCCGGCATGGGCGCGATGGGGATAGGACGGGCAGGGGGAGTTCTAACTCCCCCATACCCATGCACAGTTCCCCTCCCCACGTTCATCTCTCTCTCTCCCCGCTCAAGACGGAGCCGGCGTTCGTCGCCGGATCTCCTCCTCCGGCTGCCCTCCCGTGATTCCGTCCAGTGGGATCATTCCCCACCACGTGCTCTTGCCTATGGACCAAGGTCTTTCCCAAACCTCTTCTCATTTTGTTGAATTCTTTGCCTCTAGGTTTTTGGGGGAGACTTGTGTGTTCTAGAGATTCTTAGGCTCTTTCTATGCAAGAGTAGGATGAAGGAGAGTAGCTTTGCATAGGAATTATACTTGTATTTTTGTCCTGTGCTAGATTTGATCACCGTAGCGCCGCCGTGGTTTCGCGGTTCTTTTCAGATTCAAACTGACGTTTGGATCTGACACGACGCGGTACTACCGCCCGTCTGGCGCGGAACTACCGCTTCTCCGGTACTACTGCCCGTCTAGCGCGGTACTACCGCGCTCACTGCGGCACTAAAACCTTACTACTGCTCCAACCACGGTACTACCGTGACCTCGCACGGTACTACCGCGACCTAGAGTGGTACTAATATTTTAGTACCGCAGGCTCTGGCAGTACTACCATGGCTCACATCTATCTCATGGCAACTTTCACGTATACTTTCTATGTGTTTCTTGTGCTTTGCCGTGGTCTTCGCATTGATCCTCTTTGCGTTTCGTTGGTGTTTTGCGTTTGTGTCTCAGGTGGTGGCTCTCGCCGTTCCGATCCCAGTTGTGACACTGGCTCCAAGCGTCTGCGCAACCCAGGTGAAGCACCAGAGGGCTCCTCTGCCCCCAAGCGCCATGTCAAGACATCAGCTAGCAAGAACAAGGAGCCCGCTAAGGGCATGGACGAGATACCCCAATCTGAGTACATCCGTCTCAGGCAACTCCACCCGTATGTGAACCCACATTCTTCTGTCAAAGGTTGTGAGCTGTTTTGGAACAAGCAACAGACTAACATCTATCTGGATGTCATCAAAAACAAGCAGAATACCTACGTGGATGTGAAATGGATTGAAATGCATCACATGAGGAAGGACAAGTTCCGTGATTACTTTGGAGAGGCTCTGGACTTGGTAGAGCAGTTTGGTATTGAGCATATGATATCCTTTCACCTTGACTATGACCCTGAGCTTATCTGTCAATTCTTTGCCTCAGTATACTTTCACTCTAATGAGGAGCGGAGGATGACCTGGATGACCAATGGCCGTAAGCTGTCTGCTACCTGGAAGGAGTTCATGGATTTGCTCCACGTTCCTGATGACGGGCTCAACACTCCCGTGGGTGTTCGCCCCCATGCTAATTCTGAGTCTGCTAACAAGGACAAGCTTTAGCCATACTATGTTGAGAAGGCGCTTCCCAATGGCAATACGGGGTTTGTGCTCAACTCTTTTCTGGATATCATGTATCGCATCTTCCGCAACTCCTTGTTCCCTCGCATTGGTGACAAGGACAATGTTCATGCCTATATGGTGGATATGATGCTCATTTGCGAGGAGGCTCGTTTGTCTCAGACTCAGCCACTTGATGTCTCACACATCATGTGGTGTGAGCTTCGGTTTGCGGTGTTCAACCGCAAGGTGCCTATCTATGGGCCCTATCTGTTGCTGCTGATCTCGAAGATTTGGGAGAAGATGTTCCCTGGTGAGGAGTTCCTTGCTCCAGACTGGATTCACCATGATCCCATCTGTCTCCGTGTCAAGCCCAACTGGGCCAACACTACTACTCGTGCTGAGGCGTCTGCTGCTAGGGCTGCCGTTGATGAGGAGGATGCTGGCGCCGAGGATGTTGCTGAGGGCCATGCTGCTAGGCCTTCCCAGAGTTCCTCTATGCCTTCGTGGGCCAAGAAGCTGAAGGACAAGATGAAGACTCTTTTCTGCATGCAAGCCAAGGGGCAGTACAGGACTCACGTGGCATCTAAGGAGAGTCGCCACCGGGACAAGAAGATCTTGCAGCTGTATAACGAGGACGTGTCTGGTGGTTCTGAGGATCACATCACTCCAGAGGCCGAGTGGATGGAGAAGCAAGGCTACAGGTGGACTGATTCTAAGGAGGACGTCGAGGAGACCATCCCTGCTGCCGAGGAGTCCGACGGAAAGGGTTGGGATGAGTTCCCTGCTTGAGCCACCTCTTGTGTGTAGGTGTCCTCTCTGCCTTTTTGGCGTCTCGATGCCAAAGGGGGAGAGAGTGTAGGGATTTGCGAGTCGGGTGTCGTCATTCGTGTTTGGTGTGTTTGCTGCTTTCTCGTTCTCGTTTGAACCTCGTTTGAGTTGCTTTTTCTTCATATGGTGTAATACATATGCACTCAATCTATCTTAGCGAGCTTGTGATATATTGTGCTACCTTTGTGCCATGCTCTGCTTAGATGTTAGTTATCGTGCCTTTGTCTCTAAAATATAGGGGGAGTGTTGATCCTAGTTTGTGTGCTATGCAGTCCAAAGCATCTATCTAGATTGCACACATCTAGGGGGAGCCCGTCTATGTTCTAGAGAGGTGGGGTTTGCCTTTGCCCTATATTATCTCATCTATGTGCAAATCCCGTATTGTCATCAATCCACCAATAAGGGGAGATTGTAAGGGCATATTTACCCCTTAGGTGTTTTGGTGATTGATGACAATGCTTTTGCGGACTAATCGTGTGCCTTGAGTTTCTCAGACGCTTCATCACTAGGCACGAGACGATTCGGTGCCCCTCGAAGATTATTGAAGACGGCGTTGTTCTACGTTTCTCTTTGGTGGTTTTGAGTCGTAGGAGATCCGTACTATTAAGAGGGGTCCACGTCGGAAAGGTTCGGGTGGAATCAACATGTACACATGTCCTTCCTTTCCTTTGCACTTTGCAGCGTCTCTCCGTTCTCCTAGTTGTGCTTAATCTGACGGCTACTGCTGTACTTACGGTAGTACAGCTCTATGGAGCGGTAGTACCGCAAGCACCTGCGGTAGTACCGCTGGGGGTCACGGTAGTACCGCTCCTCTGGAGCCTTAGTACCATAGCTCCCAGGCCTAGTGCTGCTCCGGTACGGTAGTAGGGGCAGATGTAATTTTTTACATCCGCGCCCGCATGTTAGTACCGCACGTCATGCGCGGTAGTACCGCGGGTGGCCACGGTAGTACCGCTCCCCAGGAGTCGTAATACCGTGGCCCTCATACCTAGTACCGCTGCGTCGCGGTAGTAGGAGCGGATGTATTCTTTTTACATCCGCGCCTCAACGGTAGTACCGCGCCTAGTGCGCGGTAGTACCGCGTCGGAGTTTTTGCACTGTTTCATTTTCAGCGGAAGTAGGCACGGATGTATTTTATTTCATCCGCGCTCTTCGTAGGCTTTGACTTTCTTGCCTTGCGGTAGTACCGCAAGGGGGAGCGATAGTACCGCGCAAGCGGTAGTACTGCACTCAGTCAGGCTAGTCCCGGCCACTACTGCTGCCGCGGAAGTACCGTGGCCGTCCATGGTAGTACCGCATGGCCTTGCGGTAGTACCGCGCTCCTGGAGCGGTAGTACCGATGTCGCAGGCTGAACATGTGGATAACGGTTGGATCTCTTCCATAACTATAAAAGGGGCGTCTCCTACCTCTAGTTGACTACCTCTTCCATCTCTAAGCTCCATTGTTGCTCCAAGCTCCATTTTGGCCCGATCTCTCTCCCTAGCCAATCAAACTTGTTGATTTGCTCAGGATTGGGTGACAAGGGACCGATCTACACTTCCACCAAGAGATATTCGATTCCCCCCACTTATCCCTACGGATCTTGTTACTCTTGGGTGTTTGAGCACCCTAGACGGTTGATGTCACCTCGAAGCCATACTCCATTGTGGTGAAGCTTCGTGGTGGTGTTGGGAGCCTCCAAGTGTTGTGGAGATTGCCCCAACCTTGTTTGTAAAGGTTCGGCCGCCGCCTTCAAGGGCACCAATAGTGGAATCACGGGATCTCGCATTGTGTGAGGGCGTGAGGAGATTACGGTGGCCCTAGTGGCTTCTTGGGGAGCATTGTGCCTCCACACCGCTCTAACGGAGACGTACTTCCCCTTAAAAGGAAGGAACTTCGGTAACACATCCTCGTCTTCACCGGCTCCACTCTTGGTTATTTCGTGCCTTTACTTTTGCAAGCTTACTTGTGCTATATCTATTGCTTGCTTGTGTGCTAGTTGTCATTGCATCATATAGGTTGTCCACTTAGTTGCATATCTAGACAACCTATTTTGTCGCAAGGTTTAAATTGTTAAAGAAAAGATTAAAATTTGTTAGTTGCTGTCATGACCGGTTTTTCGGGTATTAAATTCCAGAAAATGGCCGTTGTGTTCACCAGCCCCAGGATTACTGTTAGCTGATGAGGCACCAACTTGATACAGAAATTCCAAGCAAAAATACAAAATATGTAGTACAAGACCATTCTGGCCTGTAAGTACAACAAATGGTTTCTAGTGGTTGATGGCGGAAGCGGTTTGTGGATCCTCAGTGTCTATGGGACTCCATTTCTCACAGGAACAGCTGACCAGGATAACTCCTATCTTCGCGAGGCTGCTGTCACCAATGCGTAGGTTCCGGGGCTGTCATCGCAACGCTCCTCTCCACGCAAGAAATCTGGCCAAGACAATAGCCAGGGACAAGCCAGTGAGTACTTTGAATGTACTCACAGACATTATGAACACAGGTATAATATAAATGATAATCATGCACTGAAATATTCTATGCTCACAACGTCAGTCATAAAATAAAATCTCTGATGCATGCAAGCAGGTTATTTATATGCAACATGAATATGCAATAACAGGGTAGTTTTAAAATGCACCGATCAGGTGTCTGAAGTGACGCCTCGAAAGGATAGTAAATAACGAGCGTGCCTCAGTCGGGCGTCTGAGCGACACCACAAAAAGGGATTATAAAGTAAAATAAATAACAAGCATGCCATAGTCGGGCGTCTCAGCGACACCACATAAATGGCTTATAAAGTAAATAAATAACAAGCATGCCACAGTCGGGCGTCTCAGCGACACCACATAAAGGGCTTATAAAGTAAATACATAACAAGCATGCCACAGTCGGGCGTCTCAGCGACACCACATAAAGGGCTTATAAAGTAAATAAATAACAAGCATGCCACAGTCGGGCGTCTCAGTGACACCACATAAAGGGCTTATAAAGTAAATACATAACAAGCATGCCACAGTCGGGTGTCTCAGCGACACCACGTAAAGGGCTTATAAATAATCACAGTGAATATCCAGGAGGTAGAACCATCCCAGGGATACTCGATAATTAAAATAATATAGCGGGTTAGTCCATAACAAAATAATAATCATGGTCCTCACAAGTCACAAGTCAGTATCCAAGTTTGGTTTAACAGTTTCTCCTCCGAAGACCGACACTAAGACCGACACTTGACCTATCCTAGACTGAAGTCCTTAACCATGGACATGGCTATTCGAATAGGTTTAAACTCTGCAGAGGGTGTACTCTTTACCCACGAGTAATGGATTCCTTTAGTCTATCGAGACTAATTCCATCTACGGCCTTTTAGTTGAAAACACACCTAACTTGCACACACCAACTTAACTTACCGGTGTCTGGAATCACCCACGACGCCTGTCAAGCAAAACTCTAAGTGGGGAGGATACAACCTCGCGTAGCATGGGATCAAATTTATATCGCGCGCTCTAAGGGGTGGCCTCCCCTCTCGGTCTCAACCGGAAACACCCATGCCCCCGGACCAGGTGGCCTGCCTACCAGCTACAACCGGTATCTTCCACCATGGCCTCTCTGTACGGTGTGTGCTAGAAAGGGGTTGACGACTTACTGAACCGTACCCTACTTGTTGTAGAGACAAGTGGTAGTACGAAACAAGTATGGGGGTTACTGGAACAAGACTCGATCTATTGTCGACTCAGGAGGTTTAAGTATTCCCTGCATGATTAGCATAACGAATATATTTCATCCAACAGACAGAATCACCACTCATCATACCCCTCATGCCATGCTGGACACACTCGTCTCGACGAGGAACTAGGGACAAGCTCGGGTCTACCCAACACAGAGACTTTCCCGTTTTCCTTCCGGTAGGCACGAAAGGCATACGAGGATGATCATTATCACAAGCAAGTCCATTTCCAACAACAAGGAAGTTTCAAATGAGCATTTATGCAAACGATCACATCACCACATAAAATAACGAGTTCCACGTATTGAGGTGGTGTCATAATCGTGTCAAACAATGCATGCCAAATATTATGCCAGGGTTCAGAATGCTTGCCTTCAAGTTGTGGAGAGGTGAGGTGCTCTCCAAAACTTTTGAAAGTTTGCTTCTCTCTCCAAAGTCCTATTTTAAATAAATTTGAATCAACACACAATTTCAAAACAGCACAAAAAAGTTGTTTGAATTTTTTTCAAATAAATCTTAAAATAAACTAGATTAAATTTTAGAGAGGTAGGAAAAAGAATCAATTCATTTGGAGTTATATTTAAAAAGTTATAGCCAGACAAAGTTTAGTCAATATACTGGTTTTTAAATAAAACAGAAAAAAGAAAAGGAAACGATACACGTTGAAGACGTACTCTGGAAATACGTTTCCACTTACGCCTCCGTGGACCGGCGCTGGTCACTGACAATGGGTCCAGGGGGCCCAGTGGTCAGGTTTGACTGGTCTTTCCTCCCTCCTCTTCCACTGCCCGAGCGGAGGCGGGACTCCGGCGATGCTCGCCGGCGAACGGCGGCACCGTTCGGGAAACTGAGGCCATCTGCGGGCTCAGGGGGTTGATATGGTCACTCCGGTGGTCGCTTTGGTCTCTAGGGTGGACGGAGCTGCCGGCGGCGAGCTCCGCAGCGGACGGTGGTCATCGGGCAGAGTGGGCTTTTGACTCCGGCGGTTCCTGACCAAAATCGGGCATGGGGATGGACTCGTGGGTGCTGCAGGATGTTGTTGGTGCAGTGAGTGGAGAGGAGGAGGCCCTGGTGGCGCCGGAATGGCCGGGACAGTGGCGGCGGCTGCGGTTGCCGGAGATGGGGAAGAAGACCTCCCCGGGTCGATTGGCTGCCACAGGGGAACTAGGAGAGTGTTTTGAGGCTGCCTGGGGAACGAGACGTGCTCGGGGGCCTCTTATATAGCGTGGCCATGTAGGTTCGCGGCGGCCGCGGATAGGATCGCCGGCGAACCGCCTCTCTGTTGCTGCAGGAGGACGTGGCGGCGACGAGCGCTTGCAGACGAGCGAGGGGATAGGCTTGGATTGCTCCAGAGGGTAGGTGGCGAGCGCTAGCGGCTCGGGCGGCGCCGACCAGTGCAGGGGCTGTCGGGCGGCAGTGGCGGCTAGCTGCTGGCTTACCGGAGACGTGGCGAGGGCTGCGGTGCTCGTGGGGTGCAGAAGGAGACGTGGCGTGCTGGCTGCGGTTGGCCAAGGGCCAGAACGGGTGCGGGGCGAGACGCGGCGGCTCAGTCGCGGCACGTGCAAAACGCGCGCCCAGAGCACGCATGGGACGTGCTCGACAAAATGCCAGGGCATGCTAGAGGTCTCGGGTGAGGTTGGGGTTTAACATACCTAGGTTAAAGTCATCTAGAGGCTTAGTGGACAAGTTAGCTTTCCCAGAGGTGCAAGGTCTCAGTGCAAAACAAAGAACATGCCAAAATTGATCATGCCCATAAGGTGTTTGTCATAATGTCAGGGGCACCTAGGCATTACTTGGGGTGGCCAAATTCTCCAGGCTAGTGTCTCTTTAATTGCAGAAGAGGGTGGTAAGGTCATTTGGGCAAAAGAAGAAACTTGCTAGTGCAAGTTTTGCAAACCTTTAGTTCTGGACAGAAGGTAAATGGCATCAATGCATGGACCAAAAATCTCCCAATGGGTCCAATCTCCTGGACTTAAGGGTTTGGCAAGGTGTGCTACCAGTAGGAGAAAGATCATGGGTAGAGGAGCAAGTTAGAAGATGGTTTCAGTACAAATCACCAAGTTGCACCAGAATGAAGATGAGGATGATTCACTCAAAATTTTCAAAGAGCAGCACTGGGTTTTTGCATAAAGTGGAATAATATGCTCCTACTGACATCCCAAAATTTTGGTAGAGGTTTTATAGAAATATTTAAATAGGTTGTAGTGTAAAAATTGCTCACTGGACCAGATTTGAAAATTTGATGCAGAGCTCAAAATATCCAAAGAATGAAATATCTTTTTGTATAAAAGTGATTTAAACACATCACATGACATCCCCAAATTTTGGTGGTATTTTTAAATAAATTAGTCAAAGGGTTGCAGTGCAAATGGGACCCTAAACTTATGAAAAACCAAATTAGAGAAATCAGGGGAAAAATAATTTTATAAATACTCCTACTGATAAAAGAATTGTTTTATTCGAGAGAGTATAGGAGTCCAATAAAATTGGGAAGTTTTTTCACTTGAGGTAAAAACTCCATAAAAATAAAGGGAAGAAGGTTCTGAAATCAAAAGAAAATCCAGAAAACCAAAGTTTAAGTTTCCTGGAAATTTTTAATTAATAAAACAAGGTTAAATTTTTTGGGGTGTTACAACACTACCCCCCTTAAAAAAATCTCATCCTCGAGATTTGTTAAGAGTTGTTTTGAAAAACAAATACTCCACGGTTACGTGTTTTTTTGCAAGCATTGCATGTGTTCGAGTGGTGGTGGTGTTGCGTGAATAAAAATAATCCATGTCATGAGAAGATATACGATGCAGCAACTCAGGGAAAAGAAATCTCACTCCAGGATTTTTCGCGAGAGAACAATAGTAATATATTAGGGTCAAACCGCAACAGAACTACTCATATTAATAGAAACTAAATAATTTACTCGCCGCACAAACTCGGGGTACCACGCATAAGTTACAATGCATAAATAAATGTTGCAATAATAAACACAACGGCGACGTCTATAATGCAAACGGTAACTGGACGGGGTTCCGAGAAAACGTCTCTGGTACTGGGATGGACTCCTCTTCTATTGGGGAAAGTGGATTGACCAGCCGATGAATGTGACTCTCCTGGTCGGGCCTCAGTGGTCTGCCGATGGCGATCTGAGGATTTAAATCTGCGAGACTCTGGAGATAACCCATTA
>NC_053028.1:410136512-410171719 GCF_003073215.2 Triticum urartu
CATAAACGAGAAACATTTCCTTAGTCCTTTTCAGGTACTTCAGGATATTCTTGACCGCTGTCCAGTGTTCCTTGCCGGGATTACTTTGGTACCTTCCTACCAAACTTACGGCAAGGTTTACATCAGGTTAGGTACATAGCATAGCATACCTAATAGAACCTATAGCTGAGGCATAGGGGATGACACTAATCTCTTCTATATCTCTAGCCGTGGTCGGACATTGAGCTGAGCTCAATTTCACACCTTGCAACACAGGCAAGAACCCCTTCTTAGACTGATCCATATTGAACTTCTTCAATATCTTATCAAGGTATGTGCTTTGTGAAAGACCTATGAGGCGTCTTGATCTATCTCTATAGATCTTGATGCCTAATATATATGCAGCTTCTCCAAGGTCCTTCATTGAAAAACTCTTATTCAAGTAGGCCTTGATGCTGTCCAAGAGTTCTATATCATTTCCCATCAAAAGTATGTCATCTACATATAGTATGAGAAATGCTACAGAGCTCCCACTCACTTTCTTGTAAAAGCAGGCTTCTCCATAAGTCTGCATAAACCCAAACGCTTTGATCATCTCATCAAAGCGAATGTTCCAACTCCGAGATGCTTGCACCAGCCCATAAATCGAGCGTTGGAGCTTGCACACCTTGTCAGCATTCTTAGGATCGACAAAACCTTCCGCTGCATCATATACAATTCTTCCTTAAGGAAACCATTAAGGAATGCCGTTTTGACGTCCATTTGCCATATCTCATAATCGTAGAATGCGGCAATTGCTAACATGATTCGGACGGACTTTAGCTTCGCTACCGGTGAGAAAGTCTCATCGTAGTCAACCCCTTGAACTTGTCGATAACCCTTAGCGACAAGCCGAGCTTTATAGATGGTCACATTACCATCCGCGTCTGTCTTCTTCTTAAAGATCCATTTGTTTTCTATGGCTCGCCGTTCAACGGGCAAGTCGGTCAAAGTCCATACTTCATTTTTCATACATGGATCCTATCTTGGATTTCATGGCTTCTAGCCATTTGTCGGATTCTGGGCCCGCCATCGCTTTCTCATAGTTCGAAGGTTCACCGTTGTCTAACAACATGATTTCCAAGACAGGGTTGCCGTACCACTCTGGTGCAGAACGTGTCCTTGTGGACCTACGAAGTTCAGTAGCAACTTGATCTGAAGTTTCATGATCATCATCATTAACTTCCTCTCTAGCCGGTGCAGGCACCTCAGGAACATTTTCTTGAGCTGCGCCACTCTCCGGTTCAAGAGGCAATACTTCATCAATTTCTACTTTCCCTCCACTTACTTCTTTTGAGAGAAACTCTTTCTCTAGAAAGGATCCATTCTTGGCAACAAATATCTTGCCTTCGGATCTGAGGTAGAAGGTATACCCAATAGTTTATTTAGGGTATCCTATGAAGACGCATTTTTCCGACTTGGGTTCGAGCTTTTCAGGTTGAAGTTTCTTGACATAAGCATCGCATCCCCAAACTTTTAGAAACGACAGCTTAGGTTTCTTCCCAAACCATAATTCATACGGTGTCGTCTCAACGGATTTCGACGGAGCCCTATTTAAAGTGAATGCGGCAGTCTCTAAAGCATAGCCCCAAAAAGATAGCGGTAAATCGGTAAGAGACATCATAGATCGCACCATATCTAATAGAGTGCGATTACGACGTTCGGACACACCATTACGCTGAGGTGTTCCAGGCGGCGTGAGTTGTGAAACTATTCCACATTTTCTTAAGTGTGTGCCAAATTCGTGACTCAAGTATTCTCCTCCACGATCTGATCGTAGAAACTTGATTTTCCTGTCACGTTGATTCTCAACCTCACTCTGAAATTCCTTGAACTTTTCAAAGGTTTCAGACTTGTGTTTCATTAAGTAGATATACCCATATCTACTCAAATCATCAGTGAGGGTGAGAACATAACGATAGCCACCGCGAGCCTCAACACTCATTGGACCGCACACATCAGTATGTATGATTTCCAATAAGTTGGTTGCTCGCTCCATTGTTCCTGAGAACGGAGTCTTGGTCATCTTACCCATGAGGCATGGTTCGCACGTGTCAAATGATTCGTAATCAAGAGACTCTAAAAGTCCATCTGCATGGAGCTTCTTCATGCGTTTGACACCTATGTGACCAAGGCGGCAGTGCCACAAGTATGTGGGACTATCATTATCAACCTTACATCTTTTGGTATTCACACTATGAATATGTGTAGCATTACGCTCGAGATTCATTAAGAATAAACCATTCACCATAGGAGCATGACCATAAAACATATCTCTCATATAAATAGAACAACCATTATTCTCGGATTTAAATGAGTAGCCATCTCGAATTAAACGAGATCCCGATACAATGTTCATGCTCAAAGCTGGCACTAAATAACAATTATTAAGGTTTAAAACTAATCCCGAAGGTAAATGTAGAGGTAGCGTGCCGACGGCGATCACATTGACCTTGGAACCATTCCCGACGCGCATCGTCACCTCGTCCTTTGCCAGTCTCCGCTTATTCCGCAGCCCCTGCTTTGAGTTACAAATGTGAGCAACTGCACCGGTATCAAATACCCAGGAGCTACTACGGGACTAGTAAGGTACACATCAATTACATGTATATATATACCTTTTGTTTTGCCGGCCTTCTTGTCCGCTAAGTATTTGGGGCAGTTCCGCTTCCAGTGACCACTTCCCTTGCAATAAAAGCACTCAGTCTCGGGCTTGGGTCCATTCTTTGGCTTCTTCCCAGCAGCTTGCTTGCCGGGCGCGGCAACTCCCTTTGCCGTCCTTCTTGAAGTTCTTTTTACCCTTGCCCTTCTTGAACTTAGTGGTTTTATTCACCATCAACACTTGATGTTCCTTCTTGACTTCTACCTCTGCTGATTTCAGCATTGAAAATACCTCAGGAATGGTCTTTTCCATCCCCTGCATATTGAAGTTCATCACAAAGCTCTTGTAGCTTGGTGGAAGCGACTGGAGGATTCTGTCAATGACCGCATCATCCGGGAGATTAACTCCCAGCTGAGTCAAGCGGTTATGTAACCCAGACATAGTGAGTATGTGCTCACTGACAGAACTATTTTCCTCCATCTTACAGCTGAAGAATTTGTCGGAGACTTCATATCTCTCGACCCGGGCATGAGCTTGGAAAACCATTTTCAGCTCTTCGAACATCTCATATGCTCCATGTCTCTCAAAACGCTTTTGGAGCCCCGGCTCTAAGCTGTAAAGCATGCCGCACTGAACGAGGGAGTAGTCATCAGCACGTGTCTGCCAAGCGTTCATAACGTCTTGGTTCTGTGGGACGGGTGGATTCACCTAGCGGTGCTTGTAGGACATAATCTTTCTTGGCAGCTATGAGGATGATCCTCAGGTTCCGGACCCAGTCCGTATAGTTGCTGCCATCGTCTTTCAGCTTGGTTTTCTCTAGGAACGCGTTGAAGTTTGAGGACTACGTTGGCCATTTGATCTACAAGACATATTGTAAAGATTTTAGACTAAGTTCATGATAATAAAGTTCATCTAATCAAATTATTCAATGAACTCCCACTTAGATAGACATCCCTCTTCTAGTCATCTAAGTAAACATGATCCGAGTCAACTAGGCCGTGTCCGATCATCACGTGAGACGGACTAGTCACGTCGGTGAACATCTTCATGTTTGATCGTATCTTCTATACGACTCATGCTCGACCTTTCGGTCTTCTGTGTTCCGAGGCCATGTCTATACACATGCTAGGCTCGTCAAGTCAACCTAAGTGTTTGCATGTGTAAATCTGTCTTACACCGTTGTATGTGAACGTTAATCTACACCCGATCATCACGTGCTTAGAAACGAACGAAACTGTCGCAACGGTGCACAGGTTAGGGGGAAACACTTTCTTGAAATTTATTATGAGGGATCATCTATACTACCGTTCGTTCTAAGTTAAACAAGATGCAAAAACATGATAAACATCACATGCAATCAAAATATAATAGACATGATATGGCCAATATCACATAGCTCCTTTGATCTCCATCTTGGGGCTCCATGATCATCTTGTCACCGGCTTGACACCATGATCTCCATCATCATGATCTCCATCATCGTGTCTCCATGAAGTTGCTCGCCAACTATTACTTCTACTACTATGGCTAACGCGTTTAGCAATAAAGTAAAGTAATTTACATGGCGTTTCTCAATGACACGCAGGTCATATAAAAATAAAGACAACTCCTATGGCTCCTGCCGGTTGTCATACTCATCGACATGCAAGTCGTGATTCCTATTACAATAGCATGAACATCTCATACATCACATATAGATATTCATCATTCATCACAACTTTGGCCATATCATATCACAAAGCACTTGCTGCAAAAACAAGTTAGACGTCCTCTAATTGTTGTTGCAAGTTTTACGTGGCTGAAGTAGGGTTCTAGCAAGAACGTTTTCTTACCTACGTGAAAGCCACAACGTGATTTGTCAACTTCTATTTACCCTTCATAAGGACCCTTTTCATCGAATCCGCTCCAACTAAAGTGGAGAGACAGACACCCGCCAGCCACCTTATGCAACTTGTGCATGTTAGTCGGTGGAACCGGTCTCACGTAAGCGTACGTGTAAGGTTGGTCCGGGCCGCTTCATCCCACAATACCGTTGAAGCAAGATAAGACTAGTAGCGGCAAGAAAGTTGACAACATCTACGCCCACAACAAATTGTGTTCTACTCGCGCAAGAAGAACTACGCATAGACCTAGCTCATGATGCCACTGTTGGGGAACGTTGCAGAAAACAAAAATTTCCTACGGTTTCACCAAGATCCATCTATGAGTTCATCTAGCAACGAGTGATCGGATGCATCTACATACCTTTGTAGATCGCGAGCGGAAGCGTTCAAAGAACGGGGATGAGGTAGTCGAACACGACGTGATCCAAATCACCGGAGATCCTAGCACCGAACGGACGGCACCTCCGCGTTCAACACACGTACGGTCAGCGTAACGTCTCCTTCTTCTTGATCCAGCAAGAGGGAAGGAGAGGTTGAGGAAGATGGCTCCAGCAGCAGCACGACGGCGTGGTGGTGATGGAGCTGCAGTACTCCGTCAGGGCTTCGCCAAGCGCTATGGAGGAGGAGGAGGTGTTGGAGAGGGAGAAGGAGGCAACCAAAGGCGTGGATGAAAAGCCCTCCTTCCCCCACTATATATAGGAGGGCCAAGGGGGGGCGCCGGCCCTAGGAGATCCAATCTCCTAGGGGGCGGCGGCCAAGGGAGGTTTCCCTCCCCCCCAAGGCACCTAGGAGGTGCCTTCCACTAGTGGGACTCTTCCCTTTTGTGAACCCTAGGCGCATGGGCCTCTTGGGGCTGGTGCCCTTGGCCCATGTAGGCCAAGGCGCACCCCCTACAGCCCATGTGGCCCCCGGGGCAGGTGGCCCCACCCGGTGGACCCCCGGGACCCTTCCGGTGGTCCCGGTACAATATCGATGACCCCGAAACTTGTCCCGATGGCCGAAATAGCACTTCCTATATATAATTCTTTACCTCCGGACCATTCCGGAACTCCACGTGACGTCCGGGATCTCATCCGGGACTCCGAACAACATTCGGGTTACTGCATATACATATCCCTACAACCCTAGCGTCACCGAACCTTAAGTGTGTAGACCCTACGGGTTCGGGAGACATGTAGACATGACCGAGACGACTCTCCGGTCAATAACCAACAGCGGGATCTGGATACCCATGTTGGCTCCCACATGCTCCTCGATGATCTCATCGGATGAACCACGATGTCGAGGATTCAAGCAACCCCGTATACAATTCCCTTTGTCAATCGATATGTTACTTGCCCGAGATTCGATCGTCGGTATCCCAATACCTCGTTCAACCTCGTTACCGGCAAGTCACTTTACTCGTACCGTAATGCATGATCCCGTGACCAGACACTTGGTCACTTTGAGCTCATTATGATGATGCATTACCGAGTGGGCCCAGTGATACCTCTCCGTCATACGGAGTGACAAATCCCAGTCTTGATCCGTGTCAACCCAACAGACACTTTCGGAGATACCCGTAGTCTACCTTTATAGTCACCCAGTTACGTTGTGACGTTTGGTATACCCAAAGCACTCCTACGGTATCCGGGAGTTACACGATCTCATGGTCTAAGGAAAGGATACTTGACATTGGAAAAACTCTAGCAAACGAACTATACGATCTTTAAGCTATGTTTAGGATTGGGTCTTGTCCATCACATCATTCTCCTAATGATGTGATCTCGTTATCAATGACATCCAATGTCCATAGTCAGGAAACCATGACTATCTGTTGATCAACGAGCTAGTCAACTAGAGGCTTACTAGGGACATGTTGGTGTCTGTTATTCACACATGTATTACGATTTCTGGATAACACAATTATAGCATGAATAAAGACAATTATCATGAACAAGGAAATATAATAATAATGCTTTTATTATTGCCTCTAGGGCATATTTCCAACAACTTCAACTCAGGAAGGGTAACGGCTGCGCGAGTCCACGGAGGGCTCCACCCACGAAGGGTCCACGAAGAAGCAACCTTGTCTATCCCACCATGGCCGTCGCCCACGAAGGACTTGCCTCACTAGGGTAGATCTTCACGAAGTAGGCAATATCCTTGCCCTTACAAACTCCTTGGTTCAACTCCACAATCTTGTCGGAGGCTCCCAAGTGACACCTAGCCAATCTAGGAGACACCACTCTCCAAGAAGTAAAAAATGGTGTGTTAATGATGAACTCCTTGCTCTTGTGCTTCAAATGATAGTCTCCCCAACACTCAACTCTCTCTCACAGGATATGGATTTGGTGGAAAGAAGATTTGAGTGGAAAGCAACTTGGGGAAGGCTAGATATCAAGATTCATATGGTAAGAATGGAATATCTTGGCCTAAACACAAGTGTACGTGGTTCTCTCTCAGAAAAGGTAAGTTGGAAGTGTAGGTTCGTTCTGATGGCGCTCTTCACGAATGAAGAGGAGGTGGAGGGGTATATATAGCCTCCACACAAAATCTAACCGTTACACACAACTTGCCAATCTCGGTAGGACCGAATTGATAAACTCAGTCGGACCGATTCAGCAAATCTAGTGACCGTTAGGATTTTCGGTGGGACCGACACGCAACTCGGTAGGACCGATATGATTAGGGTTAGGGCATGACGTAATCTCGGTGAGACCGATTACACAAACTCGGTACGAACGATTTTGGTAACAAGCTAACCAGAGAGTTGGTCAGGTAAACTCGGTTGGACCGATTCACTCATTTCGGTGAGACCGAAATGTTACGAAAAGGAATCAGAGAGTTTACATTGCAATCTCGGTAGGACCGATTATGCAAACTCGGTGAGACCAATTTTGGTAATAGATTCATACAGAGGGATTGCAATCCTATCTCGGTGAGACCGAGATCCCTATCGGTGAAACCGATTTGCCTAGGGTTTGTGGCAGTGGCTATGACATCTGAACTCGGTGGCGCCGGATAGAAAGAATCGGTGGGGATGAGTTTGACTTTTGGTTTAGGTCATATGTGATGTGAGAAAGTAGTTGAGGGTTTTGGAGCATATTACTAAGCATTTTGAGCAAGAGCCTCATTAAGCAACACCTCATCCCTCCTTGATAGTATTGGCTTTTCCTATAGACTCAATGTGATCTTGGATTACTAAAATAGAAAATGTAGAATCTTGAGCTTGGAGATTGAGCCAATCCTTTGTCCTTAGCATCTTGAAGGGGTTCCACATCCTCTAGTCCATGCCACTTCATTGTTGAACTTATCTGAAACATACTAGGTAAAAGTGTTAGTCCAACAAGAGATATGTTGACATTAATTACCAAAACCACCTAGGGAGCACTTGTGCTTTCAATCTCCCCTTTTTGGTAATTGATGACAACATACATCAAAGCTTTAGATAAAGATATAGAGAATAGTAAGTAAAGCTTTGGAAAGACATGTAACATGCATAGGCTCCCCCTACATGTATGCAATCATGTGAATATGGAATATAGGAGCATGTGAATGGATAAACATGACAGAGTAAGCAATGTGTTACATGTATCTTGGCTATATGCATCAGAGCAAATGATGTGAATATGAGAAATGTACCTTCATGCTCATGAGTCCTTCTTGCAAACAGTATGTACATCAGCAAGAATTTCTCATACACATGACTGTGATGCATATACTTACCTTGTGGTCTTGAGTTGGCTTAGGATGGGATGAACCTGCGTAAAGAAGGTTAGATAACACAGATACACCTACTGCCCAGAGCAAACAAAAGAAACCACAAGAGTACCAAGACTGGGATGACATGTAGAGTGAGTACTAAGTACCACATTGGATATAGACATGTCACCAAAGGTAAAGATGTGCAATAAATTCAAGGATTTCCTTCCCTTAGATGTCTTGCCCCCCCTGAATCTTAGCATGGGATACTGGGAGAAGATAGGGAACAGAAACTCAGAGCAAAATCAGAGCTCAAAGGAAATTAACAGAGCTAATGCAAACGAGCAAATATGAACATGTCTTTCCCCTCTTGAAGACATGTGACTTCCCTCCTCTTGAACACCAAGCATCTGGGGTCCTTGATGATTACTCTTTCTTCCCTTGAGTATTCTCTCCCCCTATAGATATGATTAAGCTTTGATGTGATCTCTCTCTCCCCTTTTGACATCAATTTCCAAGAAGGGTTCTTCTGGATTTCTGTCATGATGGGTTTGGTCCTTGAGTCACAGAACAAAGCAGCAAGTTGAATGGGATGCTGGTCGAGGACAAGATTCATTGAGTGGATCTGGATAAAAAAGAATGTAGAAACAAGTGGCAAGATGACTTTCCTGTAGTGAAATTGGTGACACCGAGTTGTATGGTTCGGTTGTACCGAGAGGATTCGGTTGGACCAAAAGCATCAGACCGGTGAGACTGAGTTCATCGCAGAGAAAACACTTGTCACCTCAGCTCACTAGACAAGTAAGATCTCACAAGGATTTGCAAGGAATTAACTGAAAGATTTGCAATGAATTGGATGCAAGGAATGCAGAACAGAAAATAAAAGAGAAGAAACTAAAAAGGAGTCTAGATGAAGTTTTTTTTGAACAGGGAAACAAATATGCATGAGACAAATGCAAGAGCACAGAAAAGAACACAAGAGAACTTCATCTATAATTGGTCGGCGACAAAGGCACCTATGTTAGAGTATATTGACTTAGGAGTCAAGTGAGATCACTTGATCATAGGTCATACTCATCGTTTAAGCTCAAAATGGGGTTACCATGTTTAAGCTTTTTGATGTATTCACATCTTGTCGAGTTGCTTTGATTCATGACTTGGAGTAAAGCTTCTCTAAGATGGAATAACATACCTTGGGTGGTGGTGTTGATCATGATCATGTAGTTGAACTTGTGTGGGTTGCTCAAGGTTGATGTAGCTCATCAAGAGTTGGGAGCACCACTTGGAGTTTGAGTTCATCTACCTACATGGGTTAGTTTTTGCAAGGAAGAGCACTTGTGTATCCAAAATGACAATCATGAAACTCAACATAGAATTTGTCAAAGGATATGTTTGAATGGTTGCGTGCTTCCTTGTCTTCATCCACCATTGTGTAGAGACTTGGTGATATAGAAATTGCTCAAGATGTGAGTGAGTTGCAACCTCATAGATTTAGATTCATCCAAGTACCTACACATGTTAGATAACATGCAAGGTGCAAATATATCCAAGACATAAGATAGTCAACATAAGAGAAATATCAAGGATTAGTCATAGGCTCATGCCTTGCATGTATCAAATGGAGTTCCTACTCCAAGTTTGAAGCATCAATGATGTTCAATTCACCTCTTAACCTACAAAACACTTTCTCATCAAGTGGTTTCGTGAATATATCAGCTAACTGCTTTTCGGTGCGAACATGCTTAAGATTAATGTCCCCTTTGGCAACATGATCTCGAATGAAATGATGACGAACTTCAATATGCTTAGTTCGAGAATGTTGCACGGGATTGTGAGCAATCTTAATAGCACTTTCATTGTCACAAAGTAATGGAACATGTTTCACAGATATCCCATAATCTTTAAGAGTTTGGGTCATCCAAAGTAATTTAGCACAACATGATCCAGCGACAATGTATTCCGCTTCGGCGGTGGATAAGGATACCGAGTTTTGTTTCTTGGAAGACCAAGACACAAGAGATCTACCAAGAAATTGACAAGTACCCGAAGTGGACTTTCTATCAACCTTGTCACCGGCATAGTCCGAGTCGGAGTAGCCAACAAGATCAAAGGAGGCCCTCTTTGGATACCAAATGCCAAAATTTGGTGTATGGATTAAGTATCTCACTATCCTTTTCACGGCCTTAAGATGACATTCTTTAGGAGCGACTTGATATCGTGCACACATGCACACACTTAGCATAATATCGGGACGTGAAGCACATATAACAATGAACCAATCATAGAGCGATAAACCTTTTGATCAACCGGTTCACCATCTTTGGTTAAATCAAGATGTCCACTAGTAGGCATGGGTGTAGTCATACCTTTGCATTCTTGCATATTGAACTTCTTGAATAAGTCCTTGGTGTACTTCGTTTGAGAGACAAAGGTACCTTCCTTAGTTTGCTTGATTTGCAAACCAAGAAAGAATTTGAGGTCGCTCATCATTGACATCTCAAACTTCTCCGACATTAGCTTTCCAAACTTTTCACTAAAATGAGGGTTAGTTGATCCAAATATAATATCATCGACATAAATTTGTCACACAAATAGTTCTCCATTAACCCTTTTAGTAAAAAGAGTAGAAACTATTTTTCCAATTTCAAATCCTTTTTCAATAAGGAACTTGGTCAAGCATTTATACCATGCTCTAGGAGCTTGTTTAAGACCATAAAGAGCTTTGTGAAGTTTGTAAACATGATTAGGTTTCTTAGGATTGACAGATCCGGGAGGTTGCTTAACATAAACTTCCTCCTCTATTTCACCATTTAGAAAAGCACTTTTAATGTCCATTTGGTACAAGGTGATATCACGATGATTAGCATAGGCAAGTAAGATCGCGAATGGGATCTCAAGTTCTAGCAACAGGGGGCATATGTCTCACCATAGTCCATACCTTCGACTTGAGTGTAGCCTTGGGCGACGAGACGTGCTTTGTTGCGAACTACTTGTCCATCTTCATCTTGCTTGTTGCGAAACACCCATTTGGTACCGATGATGTTGTGGTTGTTGTCGGGCTTCTCAACTAATGTCCAAACTTGATTTCTCTCAAAGTTGTGTAGCTCTTCATGCATGGCATTTATCCAATCCGGATCTTCCAAAGCTTCTTCAACCTTCATAGGTTCAATGCTAGAGATGAATGAATAGTGTTCACAAAAGTTAGCTAAACGAGTTTTTGAGCGAGTGATTCTCCCGGTTTGGATATCATTGTAGATTTGCTTGACGGATGGTCTTTAGCAATTCTTGCTCGAACTCGTGAAAGCTTTTGCTTGGATCTTGGTTGAACATCTTCTTCATCTTGTTCTTCTTCTTGGCCTTCTTCGTTGTTGATGTTATTGTTCTCTTGTCGTGGTGGAGAAGGAGGTTGTTGGCGTTCATCTTGGTGCACTTCCTCGTTTTCTTCATCTTGGTGTGTCCCACTTGTGGATGCTTCCATATCAACTCTTGGTTCACCTTGTCATGAGGTATAAGCTTCCACTTGGATGGATGAGGTATTCTCCTTCACCTCCGTTGGACGAATCTCGCCAATAGACAAGTCTTGGATTGCTTCCGAAGGGTCTTTGTCTCCTACATCAATTGGAAATTGCTCTACTTGCGAGCCATTAGATTCATCAAACTTCACATCTACCGTCTCTTCAACCTTTCGGGTGAAATTATTGTAGACACGGTATGTGTGAGAGTTTGAGCCATAACCAAGTAGGAAACCTTCATGAGACTTAGGAGTAAATTTAGAACGATGATGCTTATCAAGAATGTAGCACTTTGAGCCGAATACTCGAAAGTATCCAACTTGTGGTTTGTTACCGGTGAGGAGCTCGTATGCCATCTTGCCGAGTAGCTTGTGAAGATACAAGCGATTTGTTGCATGCCAAGCTGTCTCAACCGCTTCCGCCCAAAAGTTCTTTGGCGTCTTGTACTCATCAAGCATCGTTCTCGCCATTTTGATGAGTGTCCGGTTCTTCCTCTCAATAACTCCATTCTGTTGAGGTGTGTACGTAGCCGAGAACTCATGTGAAATCCCTTATTCGTCAAGAAAGGTGTCCACATTTGCGTTCTTGAACTCCGTTCTATTGTCGCTGCGAACCTTCTTGATTTTGACTTCAAATTGATTTTGGGCCTTCCTAGCGAAGTTTTTGAAGATCTTTTGGACCTGCGATTTATCATCGAGAAAGAACACCCACGTAAATCTTGAAAAATCATCAACTATAACTAGACCAAAAGAATTTCCACCGAGACTTTTGTAAGCGTTAGGACCAAAAAGATCCATGTGAAGTAGCTTGAGTGGCCTCCTTGTGGTCATGATGTTCTTCATGGGATGCCTTCCTCCAACCTGTTTACCTGCTTGACAAGCGCTGCAAATTCTATCCTTATCAAATATGACATCGTTAACGCCAAGGATGTGATTTCCTTTAATAAGCTTGTCAAGGTTTCGCATACCAACATGACCTAATCGTCTATGCGATAACCAACCTTTAGAGGATTTAGCAATTAAGCAAGTTCTAGGTTGAGCCTTTTTAGTGAAATCAACAATGTAAAGATCACCTCTGCGTATACCGGTAAAGACTATTTTATGATTATCTCTATGAAACACTTGGCAATCTACTTCAGTAAATAGGACATTGAAACCGAAATCAGCAAGTCTAGATACTGAAAGTAAATTGTAGCCAAGAGATTCAACGAGCATGACATTTTGTATGGAGCTATCATGTGATATGGCCACCTTACCGAGGCCAACCACCTTACCCTTTGAGTTGTCACCGAAAGTGACATACTTTCGAGGACCATCGTTTTCAGCAAGCTCACGAAACATGTATTTATCTCCGGTCATGTGATCGGTACATCCACTATCAAGAACCCATTCCTTTCCTCCTGCCATATATCCCCCAAGATTTGCCATAAGACCAAAGTGTCTCATTGCATCATCAAGATCAAAATCACTATCATCATCCTCGTCATAGTATCCATGTTCAACATCGTCATGTGGTGGATCAAATCCTAGAGAGGGTGATTCGTTAGAGTGAGTTTGACAATGATCTTCTTTATGAATTTTAATAACTTCGGAAATAATATCACTAATAATTCCAACATCTTCTTTGGCACGCATAAGGTTTGTAAGCTCAAATAGATAGTCACGAAACATAGGATCATTGGAATTCATCTTACTCAAGGCAATAGACTTATGGAGAATTTCATCTAGATTTTTCAAGGAATAATTTGGAAAGCGTTCCTCAAAAAATTTCCATATGGTGTAGGCACACTTAAGAGTAGGCAAACATCCAATCAAGTTTCTAGGCAAGCCACTAGTGATAAGATTAACAGTTCTAAGATTGCGAATCGTGTCAATTGACTCATCAAGGGTAGGATGCATGGGATCAACATGAGGTGCATAAGGGCTAGCAATATACTTGTTCAAATGATATTCATTGAAAATCACAAGCATCTCATTTTCCACTCATGAAAATACTCTCCATCAAGTATAGGCACTCTATGTCTAAGACTCCCCAAAGTAGACTCATCCATCTTCCTCCAATGGTGTTTAAACCAAAGCAATGGAGACCCATGCTCTGATACCAATTTAAAGGATCGAAAAGAGGTGTCTAGAGGGGGGGTGATTAGACACTAAGTACCAAAAGTTGCAGTTTTTAATTTTTTTAAGTTGAAGTGGAGTTTTGGCACAAGTTTAACAAACACAATACATATCAAGCAAGCATGCAAAGAGTATATGGGCAGCGGAAGTAAAGCATGCAACTTGCAAGAATGTAAAAGGATGGAATTGGAGTGTGCAAACGCAATTTGGAGACACGGAGATTTTTGAGACGTGGTTCCGATAGGTGGTGCTATCGTACATCCACGTTGATGGAGACTTCAACACAGAAGGGTAACGGCTGCGCGAGTCCACGGAGGGCTCCACCCATGAAGGGTCCACCAAGAAGCAACCTTGTCTATCCCACCATGGCCGTCGCCCACGAAGGACTTGCCTCACTAGCGGTAGATCTTCACGAAGTAGGCGATCTCCTTGCCCTTACAAACTCCTTGGTTCAACTCCACAATCTTGTCGGAGGCTCCCAAGTGACACCTAGCCAATCTAGGAGACACCACTCTCCAAGAAGTAACAAATGGTGTGTTGATGATGAACTCCTTGCTCTTGTGCTTCAAATGATAGTCTCCCCAACACTCAACTCTCTCTCACAGGATATGGATTTTGGTGGAAAGAAGATTTGAGTGGAAAGCAACTTGGGAAGGCTAGAGATCAAGATTCATATGGTAAATGGAATATCTTGGCCTCAACACAAGTGTAGGTGGTTCTCTCTCAGAAAATGTAGTTGGAAGTGTAGGTTGTTCTGATGGCTCTCTCCACGAATGAAGAGGAGGTGGAGGGGTATATATAGCCTCCATTGTAAGTGCATCTAGTGCCACCCCTAGTTGGTTTTGGAGTATTGACGACAAACCTAGGTTGAGGGACTAATGTGTTTGTGAGAATTGCAGGATAACACAGGTAGTAGTCCTCAATGATTCGGTTTAACCACCTGGAGTTTTAGCTATGTCGACTGCAGGGATAATCAAAGTCTCTGCTGCATGCCCAGTCTTCGATGGAACTGAATATCCCTACTGGAAGAATAAGATGCACATGCATCTGGAAGCCATTGATGTCGACCTCTGGTATGTCGTCAAGAATGGCGTCCCCAAGGCTGGTGAAGGTGTCACTTCTGCTGATGTCAAGAAGTTCGTTCAACTGGATTCCACTGCCAAGAACATCATCTGTGGTCATCTGACCAAATGACAGTATGGCCGTGTGAGTGCTCTGGAAACATCCAAGCTAGTCTGGGACTGGCTCTCCAAGGTCAACGAAGGCGTCTCAACCCAGAGAGATCAAAGAATCAGTGTCCTTCACAACCTCTTCAACCGCTTCAAGAGAAACGACAATGAGAATGTTCAGCTCACGTTTGATCGACTCACTGACATCACAAATGAGCTTCAAGCCCTCGGCGCTACTGAGATCACCAAGCATGAGGTCGTCAAGACACTCCTGAGATCACTTGACATCTCGTTTGACACCCTAGTCCTGATGATACAAGAACGCCCTGACTTCAAGACACTCGAATCCGTTGACATATTGAAAGGCACAACACACATGAGTTTCAGCTTTCTGAGAAAGAGACATCTACGGTCCCAACTATGGCGAACCTCGTGCCTTGAAGGCAAAAGTTTTTTCCTCATTCTGAAGAAGAATCTGATTGCAGTTCTGATGATCCTTGAAGACATTGGAAAGGAGCTTGCTATGCTTGTGAAGAAGTTCCTAGAAATTCACCAAGAGAAGGCTTCAGAAAGTCCTCACGATCCAGCTCAAGGGAATGATGAAGCCTTCTGCTAATGACTACAAGAAGAGAACATGCCACAAGTGCAAGAAACCTGGTCACTACATCTCTGAGTGTCCGTAGATGGGACAATGAGAACAAGAAGAAGAAGAAGAAGAAGAAGAAGAAGAAGAAGAAGAAGAGCAAGGAATATGATTCTGACGACAAGAAGAAGAAAGGAAATACTCAAAGTCTTCTTCCAAGTCTTCCTCAAAGTCTTCATCACACAAGAAGAGCTCATCTGGCAAGGCTCGTGCGTTTGTTGGCAAGGAAATGGATTCAGAGGAGGAGTCTGCTTCTGAGGAGGCAGAGGTGGAGTCTGAGGAGGAGTCTATCTCTGGCGTTGCAAGTCTGGCTACAGCCTACGTTGCCAAGTCCATCTTCAACACTGAAGACAATGACTTCGTCACCAACGCTGATGCTAATGACAAGGACGACTCCGCTCCCACCTATTGCTTCATGGCACGCGGTGCCAAGGTAAACTCACGCAATGCTCACTATCAAACATCCAGTGAAAATGACTCTGATTGTGATTCCAAACCCAGCTACAAAACACTTGCTAAAATTGCAACTGAACAACAGAAAGCTATGGAACATATTCAAAAACTATTAGACAAAAGCGATGAGCTGTTAGACGCTGAAATGACTCGATCTCAGTCCTTAATTGAAGACATAAAAAATCTTCATGTTAAGTATGAGGAACTTGAAAGTCGTCATGAAACACTCTCAACAACTCATGAAAAGCTTTCCTATGATTATCTTCAAAGGAAGCAAGATCTTGAGAAATTGAGAGCGGCTCATGAAGATCTTTAAAAGGAAAACGAGTCACTTCGTGCCAAACAGATCAGTTCTGCTCAGGAAGGATTTGAACCACCATGTCTTAAATGCATTGAGCGTGATAACGCTACTTCTGTTGCTGAATGTTCTACTGTTGCTACTATTGCAATATCTTCAACTGCTGATGTGGTAACTAACCCCTCTGCTGAGGATGCCACTTCTATTGCTGATGAGAATGCTAGGTTGAAGACATTGCTTGAAACAGGGATGTTCAAAAGTCTCAAAGGGCATCAGACACTATGTGATGTCCTCAAAAGGCAGATCCTGAACCGAAACCCTAGGAAAAAGGGTGTTGGGTTCGAAAGGAAAATGAATGCTGATGGCTCTTACTGGAAACCTGAGCAGTACCCCAAAACCACATGGGTTGCTGCAAAGGAACCTTTAGTGGATCCATCCACCCTATCTGGCTTCACTTGTGCTAATCCCATTTTTGATGAATCCTTTGATGCAAACTATAAACTGTTTAAGAATCAGAATGGTGAAGTGTTTGCCAGGTATATTGGTACTAACTGCAGGAATGGGCCACCTATGAAGAAAGTCTGGGTGCCAAAAAGTGTTGGAGAATCTTCCTGTGAATGTCGTCATGACACCACAAGTGAAGAAGACAAACCCCAGACCACAGGCTTCATATGGTCCAAAGGCTTCATACAGACAGAGGACTCACCTGAGTCGCACTAACAAATGTTTTGCAGGGAAACCATACTCAGGCCTATGAATATGAGCGTGTTTCATCAAACCGCCATGTTCATAAGACCCAGAACTACTCTGCTTATTCTTATGAGTACTATTCTCCACCTGCAAGACTATTTGCTAGGGCTCCAAAGCCAAAGTTCTCAGATGCTGCACTTAGACTCATTGCTTCGAAGCCACCCTTGAAGATGTGGGTGGCTAAGAAAGCTTAACTCTCTTTTGCAGGGAAAGGTCTCCAGCCGAAAATCAAATGCGTCTGAAGCTATTGCTGGGGACCTTAAACATCTTGTAGGGCGCAAGATCAAATGCCCAAATGGTCTTATTATGTATTTTGTTCCTGAGTCGCTTGCTACTTGCCCTATCAGTCCTAACCTCGATCTAAGCTTTAATAATCCTCTTGCTCGTCAAATGTTTATGCTTCACAATGCTCTTCGTGAAGCCTATCCCCCTAACTGCACTGTAGGGTATGACACCAGCTGCTTCAGAATGGATTATTGATAGTGGATGTACTAATCACATGACTAAAGGAAATATGCCCTAGAGGCAATAATAAAGTTATTATTTTATTTCCTTATATCATGATAAATGTTTATTGTTCATGCTAGAATTGTATTATCCGGAAACATAATACTTGTGTGAATACATAGACAAACTAAACGTCACTAGTATGCCTCTACTTGACTAGCTCGTTAATCAAAGATGGTTATGTTTCCTAACCATAGACATGTGTTGTCATTTGATTAACGGGATCACATTATTAGGAGAATGATGTGATTGACATGACCCATTCCATTAGCTTAGCACCCGATCGTTTAGTATGTTGCTATTGCTTTCTTCATGACTTATCCATGTTCCTATGACTATGAGATTATGCAACTCCCGTTCGTTGGAGGAACACTTTATGTGCTACCAAACGTCACAATGTAACTGGGTGATTATAAAGGAGCTCTACAGGTGTCTCCAAAGGTACATGTTGGGTTGGCGTATTTCGAGATTAGGATTTGTCACTCCGATTGTCGGAGAGGTATCTCTGGGCCCTCTCGGTAATGCACATCACATAAGCCTTGCAAGCATTGCAACTAATGAGTTAGTTGTGAGATGATGTATTACGGAACGAGTAAAGAGACTTGCCGGTAACGAGATTGAACTAGGTATTGAGATACCGACGATCGAATCTCGGGCAAGTAACATACCGATGACAAAGGGAACAAACGTATGTTGTTATGCGGTCTGACCGATAAAAGATCTTCGTAGAATATGTGGAGCCAATATGAGCATCCAGGTTCCGCTATTGGTTATTGACCGGAGACATGTCTCGGTCATGTCTACATTGTTCTCGAACCCGTAGGGTCCGCACGCTTAACGTTACGATGACAGTTTCATTATGAGTTTTATATTTTGATGTACCGAAGTTAGTTCGGAGTCCCGGATGTGATCACGGACATGATGAGGAGTCTCGAAATGGTCGAGACATAAAGATTGATATATTGGAAGCCTATGTTTGGACATCGGAAGTGTTCCGGGTGAAATCGGCATTTTACCGGAGTACCGGGAGGTTACCGGAACCCCCCGGTAACCTAATGGGCCTTAATGGGCCTAGTGGAGGAAGAGGAGAGGAGGCCTAGGGGCTGCCGCGCGCCCCTCCCCCCCAAGTCCGAATTGGACAAGGAGGGGGGGGCGGCGCCCCCCTTTCCTTTCTTCCCTCTCTTCCTTCTTCCCCAAGTCCTAATCCAACTAGGGAAAGGGGGGAGTCCTACTCCCGGTAGGAGTAGGACTCCTCCTGCGCGCCTCCTCCTAGGCCGGCCGCACCCCCCTTGGCTCCTTTATATACGGGGGCAGGGGGCACCCCTAGACACACAAGTTGATCTCTAAGATCGTTCTCTTAGCCGTGTGCGGTGCCCCCTTCCACCATAGTCCTCGATAATATTGTAGTGGTGCTTAGGCGAAGCCCTGCGACAGTAGAACATCAAGATCGTCACCACGCCGTCGTGCTGACGGAACTCTTCCCCGACACTTTGCTGGATCGGAGTCCGGGGATCGTCATCGAGCTGAACGTGTGCTAGAACTCGGAGGTGCCGTAGTTTCGGTGCTTGATCGGTCGGGCCGTGAAGACGTACGACTACATCAACCGCGTTGTCATAACGCTTCCGCTGTCGGTCTACAGAGGGTACGTAGATCACACTCTCCCCTCTCGTTGCTATGCATCACCATGATCTTGCGTGTGCGTAGGAAATTTTTGAAATTACTACGTTCCCCAACAGTGGTATCAGAGCCTAGGTTTTATGCGTTGATGTTATATGCACGAGTAGAACACAAGTGAGTTGTGGGCGATATAAGTCATACTGCTTACCAGCATGTCATACTTTGGTTCGGCGGTATTGTTGGACGAAGCGGCCCGGACCGACATTACGCGTACGCTTACACGCGAGACCGGTTCTCCCGACGTGCTTTGCACAAAGGTGGCTAGCGGTGTCAGTTTCTCCAACTTTAGTTGAACCAAGTGTGGCTACGCCCGGTCCTTGCGAAGGTTAAAACAGCACCAACTTGACAAACTATCGTTGTGGTTTTGATGCGTAGGTAAGAACGGTTCTTGCTAAGCCCGTAGCAGCCATGTAAAACTTGCAACAACAAAGTAGAGGACGTCTAACTTGTTTTTGCAGGGCATGTTGTGATGTGATATGGTCAAGACATGATGCTAAATTTTATTGTATGAGATGATCATGTTTTGTAACCGAGTTATCGGCAACTGGCAGGAGCCATATGGTTGTCGCTTTATTGTATGCAATGCAATTGCGCTGTAATGCTTTACTTTATCACTAAGCGGTAGCGATAGTCGTGGAAGCATAAGATTGGCGAGACGACAACGATGCTACGATGGTGATCAAGGTGTCGCGCCGGTGACGATGGTGATCATGACGGTGCTTCGAAGATGGAGATCACAAGCACAAGATGATGATGGCCATATCATATCACTTATATTGATTGCATGTGATGTTTATCTTTTATGCATCTTATCTTGCTTTGATTTGATGGTAGCATTTTAAGATGATCTCTCACTAATTATCAAGAAGTGTTCTCCCTGAGTATGCACCGTTGCGAAAGTTCTTCGTGCTGAGACACCACGTGATGATCGGGTGTGATAGGCTCTACGTTCAAATACAACGGGTGCAAAACAGTTGCACACGCGGAATACTCAGGTTATACTTGACGAGCCAAGCATATACAGATATGGCCTCGGAACACGGAGACCGAAAGGTCGAGCGTGAATCATATAGTAGATATGATCAACATAGTGATGTTCACCAATGAAACTACTCCATCTCACGTGATGATCGGACATGGTTTAGTTGATTTGGATCACGTGATCACTTAGAGGATTAGAGGGATGTCTATCTAAGTGGGAGTTCTTAAGTAATATGATTAATTGAACTTAAATTTATCATGAACTTAGTACCTGATAGTATCTTGCTTGTCTATGTTGATTGTAGATAGATGGCTCGTGCTGTTGTTCCGTTAAATTTTAATGCGTTCCTTGAGAAAGCAAAGTTGAAAGATGATGGTAGCAATTACACGGACTGGGTCCAGTAACTTGAGGATTATCCTCATTGCTGCACAGAAGAATTACGTCCTGGAAGCACCGCTGGGTGCCAGGCCTGCTGCTGGAGCAACACCAGATGTTATGAACGTCTGGCAGAGCAAAGCTGATGACTACTCGATAGTTCAGTGTGCCATGCTTTACGGCTTAGAATCGGGACTTCAACGATTTTGAACGTCATGGAGCATATGAGATGTTCCAGGAGTTGAAGTTAATATTTCAAGCAAATGCCCGGATTGAGAGATATGAAGTCTCCAATAAGTTCTATAGCTGCAAGATGGAGGAGAACAGTTCTGTCAGTGAGCATATACTCAAAATGTCTGGGTATAATAATCACTTGATTCAATTGGGAGTTAACCTTCCAGATGATTGCGTCATTGACAGAATTCTCCAATCACTGCCACCAAGCTACAAGAGCTTCGTGATGAACTATAATATGCAAGGGATGAATAAGACTATTCCCGAGCTCTTCGCAATGCTGAAAGCTGCGGAGGTAGAAATCAAGAAGGAGCATCAAGTGTTGATGGTCAACAAGACCACTAGTTTCAAGAAAAAGGGCAAAGGAAAGAAGAAGGGGAACTTCAAAAAGAACAGCAAGCAAGTTGCTACAAGAGAAGAAACCCAAACCTGGACCTAAGCCTGAAACTGAGTGCTTCTACTGCAAGCAGACTGGTCACTGGAAGCGGAACTGCCCCAAGTATTTGGCGGATAAGAAGGATGGCAAGGTGAACAAAGGTATATGTGATATACATGTTATTGATGTGTACCTTACTAATGCTCGCAGTAGCACCTGGGTATTTGATACTGGTTCTGTTGCTAACATTTGCAACTCGAAACAGGGACTACAGATTAAGCGAAGATTGGCTAAGGACGAGGTGACGATGCGCGTGGGAAATGGTTCCATAAGTCGATGTGATCGCGGTCGGCACGCTACCTCTACATCTACCTTCGGGATTAGTATTAGACCTAAATAATTGTTATTTGGTGCCAGCGTTGAGCATGAACATTATATCTGGATCTTGTTTGATGCGAGACGGTTATTCATTTAAATCAGAGAATAATGGTTGTTCTATTTATATGAGTAAAATCTTTTATGGTCATGCACCCATGAAGAATGGTCTATTCTTATTAAATCTCGATAGTAGTGACACACACATTCATAATGTTGAAGCCAAAAGATGCAGAGTTGATAATGATAGTGCAACTTATTTGTGGCACTGCCGTTTAGGTCATATCGGTATAAAGCGCATGAAGAAACTCCATACTGATGGACTTTTGGAACCACTTGATTATGAATCACTTGGTACTTGCGAACCGTGCCTTATGGGTAAGATGACAAAAACACCGTTCTCCGGTACTATGGAGAGAGCAACAGATTTGTTGGAAATCATACATACAGATGTATGTGGTCCGATGAATGTTGAGGCTCGTGGCGGATATCGTTATTTTCTAAAGAGAGAGAGATTTGATTCAGATAGTGAGTGTATATCTACTTAATGAAACATAAGTCTGAAACGTAATTGAAAAGTTCAAAGAATTTCAGAGTGAAGTTGAAAATCATCGTAACAAGAAAATAAAATTCCTACGATCTGATCGTGGAGGAGAATATTTGAGTTACGAGTTTGGTGTACATTTGAAACAATGCGGAATAGTTTCGCAACTCACGCCACCCGGAACACCACAGCGTAATGGTGTGTCCGAACGTCGTAATCGTACTTTACTAGATATGGTGCGATCTATGATGTCTCTTACTGATTTACCGCTATCTCGTTTTGGGGTTATGCTCTAGAGACAGCCGCATTCACGTTAAATAGGGCACCATCAAAATCCGTTGAGACGACGCCTTATGAACTGTGGTTTGGCAAGAAACCAAAGTTGTCGTTTCTAAAAGTTTGGGGCTGCGATGCTTATGTGAAAAAGCTTCAACCTGATAAGCTCGAACCCAAATCGGAGAAATGTGTCTTCATAGGATATCCAAAGGAAACTATTGGATACACCTTCTATCACAGATCCGAAGGCAAGACTTTTGTTGCTAAATTCGGAAACTTTCTAGAGAAGGAGTTTCTCTCGAAAGAAGTGAGTGGGAGGAAAGTAGAACTTGATGAGGTAACTATACCTGCTCCCTTATTGGAAAGTAGTACATCACAGAAACCGGTTTCTGTGACACCTACACCAATTAGTGAGGAAGCTAATGATGATGATCATGAAACTTCAGAACAAGATACTACTGAACCTCGTAGATCAACCAGAGTAAGATCCGCACCAGAGTGGTACGGTAATCCTGTTCTGGAAGTCATGCTACTAGATCATGATGAACCTACGAACTATGAGAAGCGATGGTGAGCCCAGATTCCGCAAAATGGCTTGAAGCCATGAAATCTGAGATGGGATCCATGTATGAGAACAAAGTGTGGACTTTGGTTGACTTTCCCAAGATCGGCAAGCAATTGAGAATAAATGGATCTTCAAGAAGAAGACTGACGCTGACGGTAATGTTACTGTCTACAAAGCTCGACTTTGTCGCAAAAGGTTTTCGACAAGTTCAAGGGATTGACTACGATGAGACCTTCTCACCCGTAGCGATGCTTAAGTCTGTCCGAATCATGTTAGCAATTGCCGCATTTTATGATTATGAAATTTGGCAAATGGATGTCAAAACTGCATTCCTGAATGGATTTCTAGGAAGAAGAGTTGTATATGATGCAACCAGAAGGTTTTGTCGATCCAAAGGGACTAACAAAGTGTGCAAGCTCAGCGATCCATTTATGGACTGGTGCAAGCCTCTCGGAGTTGGAATAAACGCTTTGATAGTGTGATCAAAGCATTTGGTTTTATACAGACTTTTGGAGAAGCCTGTATTTACAAGAAAGTGAGTGGGAGCTCTGTAGCATTTCTGATATTATATGTGGATGACATATCGGAAATGATATAGAATTTCTGGATAGCATAAAGGGATACTTGAATAAGAGTTTTTCAATGAAAGACCTCGGTGAAGCTGCTTACATATTGGGCATTAAGATCTATAGAGATAGATCAAGACGCTTAATTGGACTTTCACAAAGCACATACCTTGACAAAGTTTTGAAGAAGTTCAAAATGGATCAAGCAAAAAAAGGGTTCTTGCCTGTGTTACAAGGTGTGAAGTTGAGTAAGACTCAATGCCCGACCACTGCAGAAGATAGAGAGAAGATGAAAGATGTTCCCTATGCTTCAGCCATAGGCTATCATGTATGCAATGCTGTGTACCAGACCTGATGTGTGCCTTGCTATAAGTTTAGCAGGGAGGTACCAAAGTAATCCAGGAGTGGATCACTGGACAGCGGTCAAGAACATCCTGAAATACCTGAAAAGGACTAAGGATATGTTTCTCATATATGGAGGTGACAAAGAGCTCATCGTAAAAGGTTACGTTGATGCAAGCTTTGACACTGATCCGGACGATTCTAAATCGCAAACCGGATACGTGTTTACATTAAACGGTGGAGCTGTCAGTTGGTGCAGTTCTAAACAAAGCGTCGTAGCGGGATCTACATGTGAAGCGGAGTACATAGCTGCTTCGGAAGCAGCAAATGAAGGAGTCTGGATGAAGGAGTTCATATCCGATCTAGGTGTCATACCTAGTGCATCGGGTCCAATGAAAATATTTTGTGACAATACTGGTGCAATTGCCTTGGCAAAGGAATCCAGATTTCACAAGAGAACCAAGCACATCAAGAGACGCTTCAATTCCATCCGGGATCTAGTCCAGGTGGGAGACATAGAGATTTGCAAGATACATACGGATCTGAATGTTGCAGACCCGTTGACTAAGCCTCTTCCACGAGCAAAACATGATCAGCACCAAAGCTCCATGGGTGTTAGAATCATTACTGTGTAATCTAGATTATTGACTCTAGTGCAAGTGGGAGACTGAAGGAAATATGCCCTAGAGGCAATAATAAAGTTATTATTTATTTCCTTATATCATGATAAATGTTTATTATTCATGCTAGAATTGTATTAACTGGAAACATAATAACTTTGTGAATACATAGACAAACAGTATGTCACTAGTATGCCTCTACTTGACTAGCTCGTTAATCGAAGATGGTTATGTTTCCTAACCATTAGACATGTGTTGTCATTTGATTAACGGGATCACATCATTAGGAGAATGATGTGATTGACATGACCCATTCCATTAGCTTAGCACCCGATCGTTTAGTATGTTGCTATTGCTTTCTTCATGACTTATACATGTTCCTATGACTATGAGATTATGCAACTCCCGTTTGCCGGAGGAACACTTTGTGTGCTACCAAATGTCACAACGTATAGGGTGATTATAAAGGAGGCTCTACAGGTGTCTCCAAAGGTACATGTTGGGTTGGCGTATTTCGAGATTAGGATTTGTCACTCCGATTGTCGGAGAGGTATCTCTGGGCCCTCTCGGTAATGCACATCACATAAGCCTTGCAAGCATTGCAACTAATGAGTTAGTTGCGAGATGATGTATTGAAACGAGTAAAGAGACTTGCCGGTAACGAGATTGAACTAGGTATTGAGATACCGACGATCGAATCTCGGGCAAGTAACATACCGATGACAAAGGGAACAAAGTATGTTGTTATGCGGTCTGACAGATAAAGATCTTCGTAGAATATGTGGGAGCCAATATGAGCATCCAGGTTCCGTTGTTGGTTATTTACCAGAGACATGTCCCGGTCATGTCTACATTGTTCTCGAACCCGTAGGGTCCGCACGCTTAACATTACGATGATAGTTTCATTATGAGTTTATATATTTTGATGTACCGAAGTTAGTTCGGAGTCCCGGATGTGATCACGGACATGATGAGGAGTCTCGAAATGGTCGAGACATAAAGATGATATAATCTAATGGATATTGGAAGTGTTTCGGGAAATCGGATTGTTACCGGGTACATGGAGTCCCGAACCCCGGAGTAATATGGGCTAGTGGTTCGGAAGAGAGGAGTTGCTGAGGGCTCAGGCGGCCCGGGCGCCCCTCCCCGCAGAATGCAAAGGAGATGGGCGGCGCCCCCTCTCTCTCTCCCTTCCCCACTCCGAAGCCTACAACTAGAAAGGGGGGATCCACGCCGGGTGGGGTAGGACCATTCCTGGCGCCCTCGGCCTGCTGCCCCGCACCCCGTTGAGTCCTCATACGGGGGCATGGGGGCACTTCCTTAGAGCACACAATTTGATCACGGACATATTGTGCCAGCTGGCGCCTTATCACCACTAGCCTGATACATGATGTAGCGGGTATAGGCAAGCCTGAGGTAAGACATCAAATCGTCACAGCCATTCGTGCTGAGGACTCTCCCGAGCACTTGCTGATCGGAGCGGATCAACAGCAGCTGAACGAGCTAAAGGAGGTGCGCATAGTCGGTGCTGCATCGGTTGGAGCGTGAAGACGGACGGACGACATAACCATTGTCTAACGCTTCCGCTAGAACAAGGTACGTAATCAACCCCCCTCGTCTCGTGCATGCAGTCACATGGATCCCGCTGTTGCGTAGGAGAGTTGTCTGATACTACGTCCCGAACCCGAAGGGTCTACACACTTAAGGTTCGATGACGCTAGGGTTATTAGGAAGACTTGTATGTGATTACCGAATGTTGTTCGGAGTCCCGGATGAGATCCCGGACGTCACGAGGAGTTCCGGAATGGTCCGGAGGTAAAGATTTATATATGGAAAGTTGTTGTTCGGGTTCCGGGAAAAGTTCGGTTTTTTCCGGTATTGTACCGGGAAGCTTCCGGAAGGTTCCGGAGGATTCCGGAGGGGTCCGGAGGTCCGGAAAATGTTCCACCACGTCCAATACAGCAGCATGGGCTGTAGGGGGGCGCCCTAACCTTAATGGGCCAAGGGCACCAGCCCCCCCAAGGCCCATGCGCATGGGAGAGGGGAAACCCTAAGGGGAGGGCCTCCACTTGACTTGGGAGGCACTCCTCCCCCCCTTGGCCGCCGCCCCCAACCCTAGATGGGATCTAGGGGGCCGGCCCCCCTCTCCCCCCACCTATAAATAGTGGAGGGGTGGGAGGGCGGCCACACCCTGAACCTGGCGCAGCTCTCCCTCCTCCTCCTCCATGGTGCTTGGCGAGAAGCCCTGGCGGAGAATCACAACCTCCTCACCACACGCGTGCTGTTGGACTTCTTCCTCAACCTCTCCCTCCTCCTTGCTGGATCAAGAGCGTGGGAGACGTCTCCGTTCCGTAGGTGTTGAACGCGAGAGCGCCGGTCGGTAGGCGTAGATCATCGGTGATTTGGATCACAGTGACAGTAGATCCATAACCCCGTTCATTGAACGTGTCCGCTTAGCGATCTACAAGGGTAATGTAGATGCATCTCTCCCCTCTGCTAGATTCTCCATAGATATGATCTTGGAGAGCGTAAAAATTTTAAAGTTTCGCTACGACCCCAACAGTGGCATCAGAGTAGTCTATGCGTAGTTTCTATGCACGATAAGAAACAAAGGCAGTGGTGGGTGTTCGATATGTACAATTCCTCCATATAAGGATCTGATTCGGGGCAGCGTGGATGAAGCGGCCAGACGACCGGACACGACGCTACGGAGACGTGGTCACGACGACAGCAAGTTGCATAAGGTGGCTGCGGGCGTGCTCCCCACTTAGTCGCGATCGATCGATGAAAAAGGGCTAGAAGTAATAGAAATTGGGAACAAAGGGGCGCGAGTAAAACATTCTTGCGCGAGGAACCATAGCAGCCACGTCAAAACGCAACGACCATTAGAGGACGCAGTGTTTTGCAGCAATGCCGTGTGATGATATGCAAAAGGATGGGGAGAAGGATATATGGATTATGAATTGGTCATCGTCTTCAGAGTAAAGAACGAACGACCGCTGTCGAGAGTCACAACCGCACGAGCCTAGGATCGTCTTAATGTATTTATACTGTGCAACAAAAGGCAATAATTACTACTATGCTAATCGTAGCGCATAAATTAAGTAGAATATAGATGACGAAACAACTCAAAGAAACATAGAGGAATCCATGAAGATGGAGATCATGTGTGCAGCCGGGAAACAGATGAATCCATTGGAGCCCGAAGATGGAATCAAAGGAGTCAAAGATGATACTGCATATGATGTCCGGAGTGATGCATATATGTTATCAGTACATATGTACTTAGAACAGAGCGTAAATAAAGATGTTCCCATCAAATAAGTCAAGAAGGCCCACTTATTCCCGTTGGAAGGTCGTGTTCGAAGCACCACGGAGATGGTTGGATGATCTAAGTTCGAATACAACGTGTTGACAGACGAGGATGTAACAACAATGGGCGTCGGGACACATCGAAACACTAGGTGATCTTACGAGCCGAGCATGTACATACAGGCCTGATGGAACACGGAAGGACGAAAAGGTTTCGAACATGAGTCAGTAGAGAAAGCTAAGTAACAGAGATTTCACCGGGATGCAGGCGCGCACGGAGATCGACACGCCTCATCGAATTCGATCATGTTCACACTGATGAAAGGAGTACTATCGATGGAGATTCATAAAAATCGATAAGGAACTGCAATATCATTGACAAGCTAGGCTTTGCAAATAGTTGTAGAGAAACCCAGTGTATGCGCCTATTCAATAAGTGCAGAGAAAGTTTAAGTTGAAAGGTATTGTAAGCATTGACACGACTAGAGTCCAGTCCGAGGAGTTCCTCACTGCTACACAGAAGGCTTACGTCTTTGAGTGCACCGCTCGATGTGCAAACCCCCTAACACACGTCGTCTGTGGATGTTGTGAACACCTGATAGACACATCCTGATGACTACTTGATAGTTTAGTGCACCATACTTTACGGCTTAGAATCGGGATTCCAATGATGTTTTGAACGCCGTAGAACATATGAGATGTTCCAAGAGCTGAAATTGGGATTTCAGGCTCATGCCCGTGTTGAGAGGTGTGAGACCTCCGACAAGTTCTTTTGCCAACAAGATGGAGGAGAATAGCTCAGCTAGTGAGCATGTGCTCAGAATGTCTGGGTGCTACAATCACTTAAATCAAGTGGGAGTTAAACTTCCAGATAAGATAGTGATTGATAGAGTTCTCTAGCCACTGTCACTAAGCTACTAGATCTTCGTGATGAACTATGACATGCAAGGGATGGAGTTGATCCCGGAGCTGTTCGCGGTGCTTAAGACCGCAAAAGGTAGAAATCAAGAAGGAGCATCAAGTGTTGATGGTTTAACAAGACCACTGGTTTCAAGAAGGGCAAGGGCTAGAAGGGAAACTTCATGGATGGCAAACCAGTTGCCGCTCCAGTGAAGGAACCCAAGGTTGAACCCAAACCCGAGACTAAGTGCTTCTATTGTAAGGGGAACGGTCACTGGTAGCGGAATTACCCCAAATGCATGGTAGATAAGAAGGCTGCAACTTCAAAGTATATACGTGTTATTAATGTGTACCTCACTAGTACTCCTGGTAGCACCTGGGTATTGGATACCGGTTCAGTTACTATTATTGGTGACTTGAAGCAAAAGCTATGGACTAAACGGAGACTGGCTGAGGGCGAGGTGACGATGTGTGTTGGAAGTGTTTCCCAAAGTTGATGAGAATCACCATCGCACGCTCCATCTGCCTTCGGGATTTAGTATTGAACCTAGATAATGTTATCAGGTGTCTACCGTTGAGCATGTAATGATTAAGATCATGTTCATTGCAATACGGTTATTCATTAAAGTTAGAGAATACTGGTTATTCTGTTTACATGAATAATACCTTTCATGGTCATGCACCCTATGTGAATGGTTCATTGAATCTCGGTCGTGGTAATACACATGTTCATGCCAGAAGATGTAGAGTTAATAATGATAGTACCACTTTCTTGTGCCACTGCCGCTTAGGTCATATTGGCGTAAGATGCATGAAGAAACTCAATGTCGATGGATGTTTGGAGTCACTTGATTTTGAATCGCTTGACACATGCGAGCCATGCCTCATAGGCAGGATGACTAAGACCCCGTTTTCAGGTACAATGAAAGGGGCAAGTGACTTGTTGGAAATCATACATGCTGATGCGTGTGATCCAATGAGAATTGAAGCGTGCGGTGGATATCACTATTTTCTCATCTTCACTGACGATTTGAGTAGATATAGGTATATTTACTTAATGAAGCACAAGTCTGAAACGTTTGAAAAGTTCAAGTGATTTCAGAGTGAAGTTAAGAATCATCATAACAAGAAGATCAAATTCCTACGATCTGATCAATGAGAATTTCTGAGTTATGAGTTTGGCAAACACTTAAGACATTGTGGAATTGTTTCACAGTTGAAGCCACCTGGAACACCACAGGGTAATGGTGTGTCCGGACATCGTAGTCAAACCTTATGAGATATGGTGCGATCTATGATCTACCTCTATTATTTTGAGGTTATGCATTAGAGACAGCTGCATTCACTTTAGATAGGACACCATATAAGTACGTTGAGACGACGCCGTATGAACATTGGTTTGACAAGAAACCAAAGTTGTTGTTTCTTAATGTTTGGGGCTGCGATGCTTAAGGCTTCAGCCGGAGAAGCTCGAACCCAAAGCGGACAAACACATCTTCATAGGATACCCACAGGTGACAGTTGGGTATACCTTCTATCTCAGATCCGAGGGCAAATTGTTTGTCGCTAAGAACGGGTCCTTTCTCGAGAAGGAGTTTCTCTCGAAAGAATTGAGTGGGAGGAAGATAGAACTTGATGAGGTTGTCGAACCTTTACTTCAACCAGAGAGTGATGCAACATAGAAAGATGTTTTCTGTGGAACCTATGTCTATTGAATAGGAAGTTAATGATAGTGATCATGAAGCTTCGGATCAAGTTGCTATCGAACCTCGTAGGTCGACAAGGATATGTACTACTCTTGAGTGGTACCGGTAATCCTGTCTCAGATATCATGTTGTTGGACAACAATGAACCTACGAGCTATGGAGAAGCGATGGTGGGCCCGTATTCCGACAAATGGTTAGAAGCCATGAAATCCGAGATAGGATCCATGTATCAGAACAAAGTATGGACTTTGGTGGACTTGCCCGATGATCAGCGAGCCATTGAGATAAATGGATCTTTAAGAAGAAGACAGACGTGGGCGGTAATGTTACCGTCTATGAAGCTCGACTTGTGGGAAAGAGTTTTTCACAAGTTCAAGGAGTTGACTACGATGAGAATTTCTCACCCGTAGCGATGCTTAAGTCCGTCGGAATCATGTTAGCATTAGCTGTATTTTTCGATTATGAAATCTGACAGATGGATGTCAAAAACAAGTTTTCTTACCAGTTTTCGTAAGAAAGAGTTGTATGTGATACAATCAAAGTTTTGTCGATCCTAAGGATGCTAAAAGGTATGCTGGCTCCAGCGATCCTTCTATGGACTAGAGCAAGCATCTCGGAGTCAGAATATATGCTTTGATGAGTGATCAAAGCTTTTAGGTTTATACAATGTTTGCTAGAAACTTGTATTTACAAGAAAGTGAGTGGGAGCACTACAACTCTTATTGATAAGTATATGTGGATGACATATTGTAGATCCGAAATAATGTAGAATTTCTGGAAAGCATAAACGGTTGTTTGAAGAGTGTTTTTCAAAGGAAGACCTGGATAAAGTTGGTTACAAATTGGGCAAGATCTATAGAGATAGATCAAGACGCCTGATGATACTTTCAGAGAACGCACACCTTGACATGTTTTTGAAGGAGTTCAAAATAGATCAGTCAAAGAAGGGGTTCTTACCTGAGTTGTAAGGTGTGAAGTTGAGTAAGACTCAAAGCTTGACCACGGCAGAAGAAAGAGGAAGGACGAAGGTCGTCCCCTATGCTCTTGTCCTAGGCTCTATACGGTATGCCATGATGATAAAGAGTTCGACATAAAGAGTTACATCGATGCAAGCTTATCACCTATTCGGATAGCTCTGAGTAGAGATATCGGATACGTATAATGGAGCAACAATTTGTAATAGCTCCAAGTGGAACGTGGTAGCAGCATCTACATATGACATAAAGTTTTTCGAAATACATAGGGATCTGAATATGGCAAGACCCGTTGACTACAACCTCTCTCAACAAAGCATAAACATGATCAAACCAGAACTCATGAGTGTTTAATCACATAGTGATGTGAAACTAGATTATTGAGTCTAGTAAACACTCTTTGGATGTTGTCACATGCGATGTGACCTGTGAGTGTTAATCACATGGCGATGTGAACTAATTATTGACTCTAGTGCAAGTGGGAGACTGTTGGAAATATGCCCTAGAGGCAATAATAAATTGGTTATTATTATATTTCCTTGTTCATGATAATCGTTTATTATCCATGCTAGAATTGTATTGATAGGAAACTCAGATACATGTGTGGATACATAGACAACACCATGTCCCTAGTAAGCCTCTAGTTGACTAGCTCGTTGATCAATAGATGGTTATGGTTTCCTGACCATGGACATTGGATGTCGTTGATAACGGGATCACATCATTAGGAGAATGATGTGATGGACAAGACCCAATCCTAAGCCTAGCACAAGATCGTGTAGTTCATTTGCTAAAGCTTTTCTAATGTCAAGTATCATTTCCTTAGACCATGAGATTGTGCAACTCCCGGATACCGTAGGAGTGCTTTGGGTGTGCCAAATGTCACAACGTAACTGGGTGGCTATAAAGGTACACTACAGGTATCTCCGAAAGTGTCTGTTGGTTTGGCTCGAATCGAGACTGGGATTTGTCAATCCGTGTAAATGTAGAGGTATCTCTGGGCCCACTCGGTAGGACATCATCATAATGTGCACAATGTGACCAAGGAGTTGATCACGGGATGATGTGTTATGGAACGAGTAAAGAGACTTGCCGGTAACGAGATTGAACAAGGTATCGGGATACCGACGATCGAATCTCGGGCAAGTACAATACCGCTGGACAAAGGGAATTGTATACGGGATTGATTGAATCCTCGACATCGTGGTTCATCCGATGAGATCATCGTGGAACATGTGGGAGCCAACATGGGTACCCAGATCCCGCTGTTGGTTATTGGCCGAAGAGTTGTCTCGGTCATGTCTGCATGGTTCCCGAACCCGTAGGGTCTACACACTTAAGGTTCGATGACGCTAGGGTTATTAGGAAGACTTGTATGTGATTACCGAATGTTGTTCGGAGTCCCGGATGAGATCCCGGACGTCATGAGGAGTTCCGGAATGGTCCGGAGGTAAAGATTTATATATGGAAAGTTGTTGTTCGGGTTCCGGGAAAAGTTCGGTTTTTTCCGGTATTGTACCGGGAAGCTTCTGGAAGGTTCAGGAGGATTCCGGAGGGGTCCGGAGGTCCGGAAAATGTTCCACCACGTACAATACAGCATCATGGGCTGTAGGGGGGCGCCCTAACCTTAATGGGCCAAGGGCACCAGCCCCCCCAAGGCCCATGCGCATGGGAGAGGGGAAACCCTAAGGGGGTGGGCCTCCACTTGACTTGGGAGGCACTCCTCCCCCCCTTGGCCGCCGCCCCCAACCCTAGATGGGATCTAGGGGGGCCGGCCCCCTCTCTCCCCACCTATAAATAGTGGAGGGGTGGGAGGGCGGCCACACCCTTGAACCTGGCGCAGCCTCTCCCCTCCAATACCTCTCCTCCTCCGCGTGAGCTTGGCGAAGCCCTGCCGGAGAACTGCCACTCCATCACCACCACGCCGTCGTGCTGCTGTTGGACTCTCTTCCTCAACCTCTCCTTCCTCCTTGCTGGATCAAGGCGTGGGAGACGTCTCCGTTCCGTATGTGTGTTGAACGCGGAGGTGCCGTCCGTTCGGCGCTAGGATCATCGGTGATTTGGATCACGACGAGTACGACTCCATCAACCCCGTTCACTTGAACGCTTCCGCTTAGCGATCTACAAGGGTATGTAGATGCACTCTCCTTCCCCTCGTTGCTAGATTACTCCATAGATTGATCTTGGTGATGCGTAGAAAATTTAAATTTCTGCTACGATCCCCAACACAGAGCCCAGTGCCAGTTTATGTTTTTTCCTTGTTTTTGAGTTTTACAGAAAAGGAATATCACACGGGGTACAATTGATGTACCGATTTTTGACGATTTTTTATGGACCAAAAGAAGACCCCGGAGTAAAAGAGTTGGGCCAGAAGAGTCCCGAGGCGTCCATGAGGGTGGGGACGCCCCCCCCCCAGGCGCGTGGGCCTGCCTCATGGGTGGCTCGGGCAGCTCCTTGACGTGAGACCGACGCCAAAAATTCCTATAAATACAGAGCCTCGGAAAATTAACCTAGATCGGGAGTTCTGCTGCCAGAAGCCTCCGTAGCCACCGAAGACCAATCTAGGCCCTCTCTGGCACCCTGTCGGAGTGGGCCATCATCACTGGAGGGCATGGAGGAGGATCCCGAAGGGGCCATCATCACTATGAAGGCCAAGGACCAGAGGGAGAACCTATCCCCATCTAGGGGGGAGGCCATGGAGGATGAAGCACAAGGGGAGAACCTTTCCTCCTCTCTCTCTGTGGCACCGGAGTGCCATCGGGAGGGGAATCATCGCCGTGGTGATCGTCTTCATCAACATCACCATCATCATCACCATCCTCATCTCTTTTACGCGGTCCACTCTCCCTCACCCCGCTGTAATCCCTACTTGAACATGGTGCTTTATGCCACATATTATGATCCAGTGATGTGTTGCCATCCTATGATGTTTTGAGTAGATATCTTTTGTCTTTGGGTTGATTGATGACCTAGATTGGTATGAGTTGTATGTTTTACTTTGATGTTGTCCTATGGTGCCCTCCGTGTCGCACAAGTGTGAGGGATTCCCGTTGTAGGGTGTTGCAATACGTTCATGATTCACTTATAGTGGGTTGGTGAGTGACTGAAACACAAACCCAAGTAAGGGGGTTGTTGCGTATGGGAATAAAGAGGACTTGATGCTTTAATGCTATGGTTGGGTTTTACCTTAATGATCTTTAGTAGTTGCGGATGCTTGCTAGAGTTCCAATCATAAGTGCATATGATCCCAGTAGAGAAACTATGTTAGCTTATGTCTCTCCCTCATATGAAACTGCAATAGTGATTACCGGTCTTGTTACAATTTCCTAAGACAATTCCGCACTGTCGGATTTCGGGTTCCGGCAGACCCTTGAGGTTCGAACACTGGGGTGCGCGCGGAGATCTCTCCCCTACCGATCTACGTCCAATCTCCTCGCATGATCTAAGCTGGAAACAACGAACAACACAAGGGACATGAGGTTTATACTGGTTCGGGCCACCGTTGTGGTGTAATACCCTACTCTAGTGTGTGGTGTAGTGGATTGCCTCAGGGGGCTGATGATGAATAGTACAAGGGAAGAACAGCCTCGCAAGAGGTGTTCTTGAGCTGGTGCGATGAACTGCTAGGGTGAGTTCAGTCGCCTCTCTCTCTTTCTCTGCTAGGGCTCTACCAGATTTCTGGATGTCTCGGGGTTTTCTAGATGTCTCTACTTTGTGGTGGCTAGCTCTATTTATAGAGGCACTGGG
>NC_053028.1:410172719-410186313 GCF_003073215.2 Triticum urartu
TTGAGTGGACGGACGCTGCCACAGCCGGATTGGAAGAAATAAAGGCCATTTTGGCAACCAACCCAATCCTGGCCGCGCCAAACATCGGCGAACCAATGCTGTTGTACATTGCGGCAACTCATCAAGTTGTAAGCGCAGTGCTCGTCGTCGAACGAGAAGCTGACGGACATAAATTCCCTCTTCAAAAGCCGGTATACTATGTATCCACTGTCCTCACTCCATGCAAATCACGGTACCCACATTATCAAAAGATAGCCTATGCGGTATTCATGGCATCCCGGAAGCTGCGACACTACTTTCAAGAGTGTTCGATTACAGTAGCCTCGGAAGTGCCACTTAATGATATTATAAACAACCGCGATGCTACGGGCCGGATTGCCAAATGGGCCATTGAGCTCCTCCCGTTCGACATAACATACAAACCTCGACGAGCCATTAAGTCGCAAGTATTGGCCGACTTTGTCGCCGAATGGACGGAGGCCGAACTCCCTAAAGAGTACGGCGCATACTCCAATTGGATCATGCACTTCGACGGTTCTAAAATGCTGGCTGGTCTAGGGGCTGGCGTCGTCCTGACGTCCCCAACCGGAGATACCGTGCAGTACGTACTGCAAATATTGTACATAGACTCCAACAACGCAGCCGAATACGAAGCCCTGTTGCATGGTCTTCGGATGGCAGTCTCCATGGGCATTCAACGCCTGGAGGTGCGTGGGGATTCAAACCTTGCAATATCCCAAATAAATGGAGACTTTGACGCCAAGGATCCGAAAATGGCGCCCTACCGAAACGCCGTCCTAAAAATGTCAGCTCGGTTCGAGGGGCTCGAATTTCACCATGTGGCTCGGGAAAACAATCAGGCGGCGGATATCCTCGCCCGCATCGGCGCAAAACGCGATGCGGTCCCCCAACATCTTTCTGGAAAGGCTGTTCAAGCCATCCGTAGTATGGGAAGGGGACACCGGTAACCATAGTCTAGACCCGGCCAAAGTGCCCCATACCGAATACTCTGACACAATCGGAGGTCCCGCCACCGAAATCACACCTTCAGCCCACGTAATAATGGCCATTACAGCCCCGTGGACAGAACCATTCCTGGCCTACCTAACTAGGCAGGAACTTCCGGAGGACCAAAATGAGGCACGCTGCATAGTGCGGCAATCTAAGGCCTACAGGGTCCACGAGGGAGAATTGTATAAAAAAAGCACTACCAGAGTCCTTCAAAGGTGCATCTCCGAAGAGGAAGGGCGAAACCTTTTAGCAGAAATCCATGCCGGACTCGGCGGTAACCACGCCCCAGCCCGGGCTCTTGTAAGCAAGGCCTTCCGTACAGGATTCTATTGGCCAACGGCCCGGGCAGATGCACATGACTTGGTCCAACGTTGTGCCGGTTGCCAGCTCTTTGCAAATCAAAGCCACATGCCACCCACCTCCCTTCAAACAATCCCCATTACGTGGCCCTTCGTGGTCTGGGGGCTTGACATGGTTGGACCCCTTAAAGGGGGAACCCACAAGAAAACATACTTACTGGTCATGGTGGATAAATTCACCAAATGGATAGAGGCCAAGCCTGTTAAAACAGCCGAATCCGGACCAGTGATAGACTTCATATCTGGGGTCGTACACCGTTATGGCGTCCCCCACAGCATCATCACTGACAACGGCACAAACTTCACAGCTGATGAGGTAAAACTCCGGTGCAGCAAAATGGGCATCAAGCTCGATTATGCTTCAGTCTATCACCCACAAACTAACGGCCAAGTCGAGCGAGCAAACAGTATTATGATGAGCGGCATTAAACCCAGATTAGTGTGTTCCTTAATGGAGTCTAAAACGCACTGGGTAGAGGAGCTCGACTCTGTACTCTGGGGGCTGCGGACCACGCCAAATCGTAGTACCGGATACACACCCTTCTTTATGGTGTACGGCGCAGAGGCAATCTTGCCCTGTGACATAATTCATGACTCACCTCGAGTGCGCATGTACGAAGAAACAGAAGCTGAGCTCGATCGGCGAGACAGTCTGGACACCCTGGAGGAGGAGTGCGACATTGCCAAAGCCCGTTCCGCATTTTATCAGCAATAGGCTCGCAGATACCAAAGCAGAGAAGTACGGGCCAAAACTTATAACGTTGGCGAACTAGTTCTACGCCTGCTGGATAAGAAAAAGAACAAGCTCGAGCCCAAATGGGAAGGTCCCTTCATTATTGACCAAGTTCTGACCGGTGGAGCATACCGACTGCGGGATGCATCGACTAGTCGATTCGAGCCGAACCCATGGAACGCGGCTAGGCTCCGAAGACTCTACGCCTAGCGCCGGACCCTATGTTCGTCCCCTCCCTTTGTCCATTTTTTGCATGTACATTATCTGTCTTGTTTTTCTTTCTTCCTTTCTGTTATTATTTCTCTAGGCCTTTAAGGGCCAACTTGTGCCTCGCTTGCACATTATAGATGCGCTAGCCGCGCTCATAATACCTGGGGGCTTCTTTCACAGAAGCTTAATTATTTATCTGGGCCTCAGGCCCCGAACATGTGTCATGCTTCCGCATGTACCTTTTTTCGCCATTATATGCATCGATATGACTTAAGTTTTGGCCAAGCTGGGTTGCCTGGCTCTTGTATTTATGCCCTACGCTCCCGTTAATTTGGCTAGGGCATAAGGGGAGCACCTCTGCGATTGTTAACTGCCGGGTCAGCCGGACATGTACCTCAGACTCGGTGAAGCAATTAAAAGTATGAAACAATTGCTTGGCTTGTCATCGGGGTTGTGCATGATTTGAATACTTTGTGTGGTGAAGATGGAGCATAGCCAGACTATATGATTTTGTAGGGATAACTTTCTTTGGCCATGTTATTTTGAAGAGACATAATTGCTTAGTTAGTATGCTTGAAGTATTATTATTTCTATGTCAATATTAAACTTTTGTCTTGAATCTATTAGATCTGAATATTCATACCGCAATTAAGAGAATTACATTGAAATTGTGCCAAGTAGCATTCCACATCAAAAATTCTGTTTTATCATTTACCTAGTCAAGGACGAGCATGAATTAAGCTTGGGGATGCTTGATACGTCTCCAACGTATCTATAATTTTTGATTGTTCCATGCTATATTTTATTCTGTTTTGGACATTATTGGGCTTTATTATACACTTTTATATTATTTTGGGACTAACCTATTAACCGGAGGCCCAGCCCAGAGTTGCAGTTTTTTTGCCTATTTTAGATCTCTCTCTGAAAAGAATATCAAACGGAGTCCAAACGGAATGAAACCTTCGGAACGTGATTTTCGGAACGAACATGATCCAGAGGACTTGGACCCTACATCAAGACATCAACCGGAGGCACGAGGTAGGGGCGCGCCTACCCCCCGCGCCCTCCACCCTCGTGGCCCCTGTTGCTCCACCGACGTACTCCTTCCTCCTATATATACCTACGTACCCCCAAACTACCAGATACGGAGCCAAAACCCTAATTCCACCGCCGTAACTTTCTGTATCCACGAGATCCCATCTTGGGGCCTTTTCCGGAGCTCCGCCGGAGGGGGCATCGATCACGGAGGGCTTCTACATCAACACCATAGCCCTCTCCGATGAAGTGTGAGTAGTTTACCTCAGACCTATTCGGGTCCATAGTTATTAGCTTTTTTTACCTTTATACTGCAAGGCAACAGCCTCACATCCTTTATTAAAGCCAAGAAGTACAAGAAATACAAAGTTACAAAAGAAAAACAAGATTAGGGAGGAGAGGCTACTTACAAAGAGAGTTTAAGGTAGGGAAGCTATCCAAGAAGTTAGACTATTTCTATATTTACACTTGATTCTATGAGCTAAAAGAGAAATATCATGAATAAAATTCCTCTCAGGATCTGAAGGTAGGCAACTCATTTCTGAAAATCCTCCCATTTTTTGTGTCCAAATATTCCAAGTAGCGTGAAGACTACCTCAGAAAAAATGGGTAGCCAAAGTCTTCCTAGCCGCGCAAGCCATTCAAAAGTAGCCTGGTTAGGGTGAACACTCCATGAGATGCCCAAGTAATTCCAGACACGTTGGCTGAAGTTGCAAACAAAGAAGAGATGAGCTCTATCTTCATGCAAAGCTGATTAGGAAATCCACATAAACCAAAATTATCAAGCGTGTGTTTGTCAATCCTGGATGATGTATATCACGCGCTTCGGCGTGCTTTTCATGTCCCTTAGTGTTTTAAATTATTCCATGTGTTGGATTGATGAGTGTAGCCAGGGTGGTCGCGATTAGCACCGTTGAGCTTTGTATGTTGTGAAGAACGGATTTTTCTGAGATGCCTCTACTCGAAGTCTGTGTGTCCACCACGACGTCAGAAAAAACAGACAAATAATAATCTCTTCGACTGATATTTACCAGCATCTTCTGAAGCCATTTTTCAGACGTCATTTTCCCCTCATGCAAATTCGTCAACAGGATTAACAGCCTGAGCTGGTTGAATTGCCCTCCTGTCGAGCTAGCTCTCTTTTCTATTTGATAAAGGAGCGTGAATTATCGCGTCGGCTTTTTCGTGTTTCTCTATGTTTACGCTTTCTAAACTTGATGGAAGGTGTCATCAATCACAAAAGAGTGAAGCCTCGGCATCGTCTTGTTTGTTCAGGTTGATTATTACCATTAGGTCGTATAAAGTTTGTTTAGATTGGCAACTGTCCAACAAAAAGACTCACGTATCCCCCGACCGCACTGTAGGGACAGCCAACTTACAAAATTTGTCATACAGCTTCAACACATCTCGCCGCCAGAAAGAACCAAACTTTGAGTGGTGCGGCAGCATAATATGTGTCCCAGATGAGTGAAACCCAAGGCACGTCTGACTTATTAAATTTTTGAAGAGATGCTTGATCAACAAGGCATCGTTTTGTATGCCTAGGTCAAGCACTCCAAGGCCTCCCCGATTCTTAGGCCGACAGACCAAATCCCAAGCCGCCAATGATTGTCGTGGTGTATCAGAGTGTCCCCTCCACAAACATTGCCGCATGATACGTTCAATATGCTTCAAAATTCCTTGAGGCAATGAGAGAGTGCACAGAAAATATGTTGGCATAGAACAAAGAACAGATTTTCAAAAGTTGCAGCCGGCTCCCTTGGTTCAACAGACAAGAGGAAGCAGATAATCTTCTCTCAATGCGATCCACTAAGGGCAACAAGTCATAAATTGTGGGCCGAGAGGTACCCATTGGCAATCCAAGATAGGTAAATGGCATGGAACCAACATCACACCCAAGCAAAGCAGCTACACGCTTACCCTCATCATCGGACATATTTATTGGAATCAACGAAAGATTTACTAAAGTTGACCACAATCCGTAGACTTGGCAAAGACCTCAAGCATTTCCTTGAAAGCAATAAGCTGGCTGTCACACGGCAAGGAAGAACAATTAGTGTGTCGTCAGCGTATTGCACAATCGGATAATCCATCGAAGAGGTTGGTATGGGAAGTGTGAGAATGTTCCTTGCGCACATCTCATTAACCACCGACTGTCAATAAATCCACAGCAATCACAAATAACAAAGGAGATAATGGATCTCCTTGACGCACACCCGAACGGCAGACAAAGTGGTTACCAGGCACACCATTTAGAAGAACCGAAGAGGACCCAGTGGACAAGATGCTATCAATCCAAGTTGTCCAACGGTTATCAAAACCCCTTACATTTCAAGATCCTGAGAATCAGCTCATGCTCAATGGTATCAAACGCCTTCGTGAAGTCAAACTTGGAGGAGTATACAGTTATTAGCTAGATGCTTCTTCTCTCTTTTTGGATCTCAATACAAAGTTCTCCCCCTCTCTTGTGGAGATCTATTCGATGTAATCTCTTTTGCGGTGTGTTTGTTGAGACCGATGAATTGTGGGTTTATGATCAAGTTTATCTATGAACAATATTTGAATCTTCTCTGAATTCTTTTATGTATGATTGGTTATCTTTGCAAGTCTCTTCGAATTATCAGTTTGGTTTGGCCTACTAGATTGATCTTTCTTGCAATGGGAGAAGTGCTTAGCTTTGGGTTCAATCTTGCGGTGTCCTTTCCCAGTGACAGTAGGGGCAGCAAGGCACGTATTGTATTTTTGCCATCGAGGATAACAAGATGGGGTTTATTTCATATTGCATGAGTTTATCCCTCTACATCATGTCATCTTGCTTAAAGCGTTACTCTGTTTCTTGAACTTAATACTCTAGATGCATGCTGGATAGCGGTCGATGTGTGGAGTAATAGTAGTAGATGCAGGCAGGAGTCGGTCTACTTGTCTCGGACGTGATGCCTATATACATGATCATACCTAGATATTCTCATAACTATGCTCAATTCTGTCAATTGCTCAACAGTAATTTGTTTACCCGCCGTGAATACTTATGCTCTTTGAGAGAAGCCACTAGTGAAACCTATGGCCCCCGGGTATCTTCCCATCATATCGTACTCCAACCACACTCACAAACTCATATTATTGTGTTCGGGGGAAAAAAAATCAGAGAGAAGAATTCATCGCGTTTTACGATACGGAGCCGCCGCCAAGCCCTAAAACCTCTTGGGAGGGCTGATCTGGAGTCCGTTCGGGGCTCCGGAGAGGGGAATCCTTCCGCCATCTGTCATCATCAACCATCCTCCATCACCAATTTCATGATGCTCACCGCCGCGCGTGAGTAATTCCATCGTAGGCTTGCTGGACGGTGATGGGTTGGATGAGATTTATCATGTAATCGAGTTAGTTTTGTTAGGGTTTGATCCCTAGTATCCACTATGTTCTGAGATTGATGTTGCTATGACTTTGCTATGCTTAATGCTTGTCACTAGGGCCCGAGTGCCATGATTTCAGATCTGAACCTATTATGTTTTCATCAATATATGAGAGTTCTTGATCCTATCTTGCAAGTCTATAGTCACCTATTATGTGTTATGATCCGTTAACCCCGAAGTGACAATAATCGGGATACTTACCGGTGATGATCGTAGTTTGAGGAGTTCATGTATTCACTATGTGTTAATGCTTTGGTCCGGTACTCTATTAAAAGGAGGCCTTAATATCCCTTAGTTTCCAATAGGACCCCGCTGCCACGGGAGGGTAGGACAAAAGATGTCATGCAAGTTCTTTTCCATAAGCACGTATGACTATATTCGGAATACATGCCTACATTACATTGATGAACTGGAGCTAGTTCTATGTCACCCTAGGTTATGACTGTTACATGATGAACCGCATCCGGCATAATTCTCCATCACTGATCCATTGCCTACGAGCTTTCCATATATTGTTCTTCGCTTATTTACTTTCCCGTTGCTATTGCTATCATCACTACAAAATACCAAAAACATTACTTTCTACTACCTTTTGCTACCGTTACCACTACTATCATATTACTTTGCTACTAAATACTTTGCTGCAGATATTAAGTTTCCAGGTGTGGTTGAATTGACAACTCAGCTGCTAATACTTGAGAGTATTCTTTGGCTCCCCTTGTGTCGAATCAATAAATTTGGGTTGAATACTTTACCCTCGAAAACTGTTGCGATCCCCTATACTTGTGGGTTATCAATCCCCAACAATAAGAATATCATATTTCTTCTGGACGGTAGGAAGAGGAAATTCAAAACCTCCAAAAATAATTGATGGAATTTTTCCAATAGAATTATACTGTGGAGTTGAGGTTGTTTCCTCGGAAAGTGTACCGTATGCTCATTACCATTAACATGAAAAGTGACATTGCCTTTGTTGCAATCAATAACAGCCCTGCAGTATTCAAAAAGGGTCTTCCAAGAATAATAGACATACTATCGTCCTCGGGAATATCAAGAATAACAAAGTCCGTTAAAATAGTAACGTTTGCAACCACAACAGGCACATCCTCACAAATACCGACAGGTATAGCAGTTGATTTATTAGCCATTTGCAAAGATATTTCAGTAGGTGTCAACTTATTCAAATCAAGTCTACGATATAAAGAGAGAGGCATAACACTAACACCGGCTCCAAGATCACATAAAACAGTTTTAACATAGTTTCTTTTAATGGAGCATGGTATAGTGGGTACTCCTGGATATCTCCAAGTTTCTTTGGTATTCCACCCTTAAAAGTATAATTAGCAAGCATGGTGGAAATTTCAGCTTCCGGTATCTTTCTTTTATTAGTAACAATTTCTTTCATGTACTTAGCATAAGGATTCATTTTGAGCATATCAGTTAATCGCATACGCAAAAAGATAGGTCTAATCATTTCAGCAAAGCGCTCAAAATCCTCATCATCCTTTTTCTTGGATGGTTTGGGAGGAAAAGGCATGGGTTTCTGAACCCATGGTTCTCTTTCTTTACCATGTTTCCTAGCAACAAAGTCTTTCTTATTATATAACATTGATTCTTTGATTGTGGGTTATCAAGATCAACAACAGGTTCAATTTCTATTTGGTTGATTTTGATAACCCATAGATCATCATGCATAGCATATTTTGTTGCTAGGAAACATGGTAAAGAAAGAGAACCATGAGTCTTTCTCTCAAATACATAGATCATAGATCATCAACAATTTTCGTTCAAATACATAGATCATCATGCATATTTTGTTGCTAGTCTTTCTCCAATTTTCGTTCTAGTCTTTCTTCTCGCTCGTTTATCGGAATCAGGTGATTCAAGCGCCTGGAGTTTCGTCTCGAAACCGCCGTTCCGTCTAATCAACTTGAACAAGCTTTTGCTACAGTAAAATTTGACCTAGTTTCAACTTGCTAGAACCGAGTTGTTTTCTTCCGCCGTTTGTTTTTCGTTCTCTTCTTTGCAACCGGAGTTCTTAAGTTGAACTACCTGGTTCGTTTCTCTTGTTCGAGTTTTACCTGTGCATTAGATGAGTACTTATTGTGCTTGTTGTTTGTCTGCGATAGATTACCCGGATTGCGCCGCTGTTACTTCGAAACCCTAGGACTCGATTGACCGGAGTGACGAGTAGATCTATCAAGAGTAGGATCTTCGCGGATCATCATGCAAGGCAAGTAACACTTTGATCATACCTTTTCTACAACCCATGTTTTATTGCATTAGATCAATCCTCTCACATTGCATGATTAGGATCTAATTAAATGTGGGATGGGAAGTAGATGAGGTAGTACCTATTACCTGTATTATTATGAAACCTTTGGGAGTTACTTCTACGTTTGCTTATTATGCCATGCTATGCTAGTAGACGTGGATTGGGTGAGTGATATCCATGACAGATGTGAGATTGATAATTTTAATGGTTTATCTAAGGTGGCAACTTAAACACACATCTGGGTGGATTGAGGCACCTGATGTCTATCAGGACTTGCCTGTTTTTTTTGGACCGCCACCCAGGCTCAAAGGGATCATAAGATCTTTCATGCTAGAAACTTCCGTGTGCAGCCACATGCTACTATGGGCTCTGGCATAGTTGACTAAGTTGTGCGAACTCTTACGGGGTGGACTAGCAGATGTAGGGGATGTAGGTGTACCGGTCTACCCCACATGTAAGGTGCTAGCGCTTCTGAAAGACTATGTCTCGGTCATCCGTTTCTCAAACACCATGTAGTGCGAGAAAACAAACGGAGGCGATCGAGTCATGTGGGGAAAAGTGCGCAAACCTCTGTAGAGTGAAACTAATCAATATCTACTGTCACTGGGAAAGGACACCGCAAGATTGAACCCAAAGCTAAGCACTTCTCCCATTGCAAGAAAGATCAATCTAGTAGGCCAAACCAAACTGATAATTCGAAGAGACTTGCCAAGATAACCAATCATACATAAAAGAATTCAGAGAAGATTCAAATATTGTTCATAGATAAACTTGATCATAAACCCACAATTCATCGGTCTCAACAAACACACGCAAAAGAAGATTACATTATATAGATCTCCACAAGAGAAGGGAGAACTTTGTATTGAGATCCAAAAAGAGAGAAGAAGACATCTAGCTAATAACTTTGTATAATTCTCCTCAAGTTTGACTTCACGAAGGCGTTTGATACCATTTGAGCATGAGCTGATTCTCAGGATCTTGAAATGTAAGGGGTTTGATAACCGTTGGACAGTTGGATTGATAGCATCTTGTCCACTGGGTCCTCTTCGGTTCTTCTAAATGGTGTGCCTGGTAACCACTTTGTCTGCCGTTCGGGTGTGCGTCAAGGAGATCCATTATCTCCTTTGTTATTTGTGATTGCTGTGGATTTATTACAGTCTGTGGTTAATGAGATGTGCGCAAGGAACATTCTCACACTGCCCATACCAACCTCTTCAGATATCCGATTGTGCAATACGCTGATGACACTTAATTGTCCTTCCTGCCGTGGACAGCCAGCTCATTGCTTTCAAGGAATATGCTTGAGGTCTTTGCTAAGTCTACGGGTTTGCGGGTTAACTTTAGTAAATCTTAGTTGATTCCAATAAATATGTCGATGATGAGGGTAAGCGTGTAGCTGCTTTGCTTGGGTGTGATGTTGGTTCCATGCCATTTACCTATCTTGGATTGCCAATGGGTACCTCTCGGCCCACAATTTATGACTTGTTGCCCTTAGTGGATCGCATTGAGAGAAGATTATCTGCTTCCTCTTGTCTGTTGAACCAAGGGAGCCGGCTGCAACTTTTGAAATCTGTTCTTTGTTCTATGCCAATATATTTTCTGTGCACTCTCTCATTGCCTCAAGGAATTTTGAAGCATATTGAACGTATCATGCGGCAATGTTTGTGGAGGGGACACTCTGATACACCACGACAATCATTGGCGGCTTGGGATTTGGTCTGTCGGCCTAAGAATCGGGGAGGCCTTGGAGTGCTTGACCTAGGCATACAAAACGATGCCTTGTTGATCAAGCATCTCTTCAAATTTTTTAATAAGTCAGAACGTGTCCCTTGGGTTTCACTCATCTGGGACACATATTATGCTGCCGCACCACTCAAAGTTGTGGTTCTTTCTGGTGGCTGACATGTTGAAGCTGTATGACAAATTTTGTAAGTTGGCTGTCCCTCACGTGCGGTCGGGGGATACGGTGGTTTTTTGGTTGGACCGGTGCAACTTAATAACACTGTGGTTATCATGCAACAACGTTTCCCGAGGCTTCACTCTTTTGTGATTGATGACACGCTTACCATTAAGGAGTGATGGAGCTGTCTGACCCGACCGACAATTTTCACCTGCCTTTATCAGTTGAAGCTTTCGAGGAATTCAATCAGCTTCAGGCTTTAATGCCTTTGATCAATTTGCATGAGGGAGTTAATGATGTCTGGAAATGGCCTTCAAATCTGGGGATTATCAGTCAAGGATTTATTATTTGTCTTGTTTTCTGACGTCGTGGTTGACCCCATATTTGGGTGGATCTGGAAATGTTCTTGCACACTCAAGCTCAAGGTGTTTGGCTGGCTCCTTTTGATGGATCGTCTAAACACTAGGGACATGATGCAGCGAAGGCATTGGATTATTCAGGATGACATGTGTTATGTGCTCTCTCAGCTTTGCATGAAGATAGAGCTCATCTCTTCTTTGCTTGCAACTTCAGCCAACGTGTCTGGAATTTTTGGGCATCTCATGGAGTGTTCACCCTAACCAGACTACTTTTGAAATGGCTTGCGCGGCTAGGAAGGACTTTGGTCTACCCTTTTTTCTGAGGTAGTCTTCACGGCTACTTGGAATATTTGGACACAAAGGAATGGGAGGATTTCAGAAAATGAGTTGCCTACCTTCAGATCTGGAGGAGGAATTTTATTCATGATATTTCTCTTTTAGCTCATAGAATCAAGTGTAAATATAGAAATAGTCTAACTTCTTGGATAGCTTCCCTACCTTAAACTCTCTTTGTAAGTAGCCTCTCCTCCCTAATCTTGTTTTTTTTGTAACTTTGTATTCCTTTGTACTTCTTGGCTTTAATAAAGGACTTGTGAGGCTGTTGCCTTGCAGTATATAGTCAAAAAAACTATGGACCCGTAGGTCTGAGGTAAACTACTCACACTTCATCAGAAGGGCTATCGGAGAGGCTATGGTGTTGATGTAGAAGCCCTCCGTGATGGATGCCCCCTTCGGCGGAGCTCCATAACAGGCCCCATGATGGGATCTCGTGGATACAAGAAGTTACAGTGGTGGAATTAGGGTTTTGGCTCTCATCTGGTAGTTTGGGGGTACGTAGGTATATATAGGAGGAAGGAGTACGTCAGTGGAGCAACAGGGGGCCACAAGGGTGGAGGGCGCGCATGGGGGGTAGGCGCGCCCCCTACCTCGTGGCCTCCTGGTTGATGTCTTGACGTAGGGTCCAAGTCCTCTGGATCATGTTCGTTCCGAAAATCACGTTCCCGAAGGTTTCATTCCGTTTGGACTCAGTTTGATATTCTTTTTCTGCGAAACCCTAAAATAGGCAAAAAAACTGCAACTCTGGGCTGGGCCTCCGGTTAATAGGTTAGTCCCAAAATAATATAAAAGTGTATAATAAAGCCCAATAATGTCCAAAACAGAATAAAATATAGCATGGAACAATCAAAAATTATAGATACGTTGGAGACGTATCAAGCATCCCCAAGCTTAATTCCTGCTCGTCCTTGAGTAGGTAAATGATAAAACAGAATTTTTGATGTGGAATGCTACTTGGCATAATTTCAATGTAATTCTCTTAATTGCGGTATGAATATTCAGATCTAATAGATTCAAGACAAAAGTTTAATATTGACATAGAAATAATAATACTTCAAGCATACTAACTAAGCAATTATGTCTCTTCAAAATAACATGGCCAAAGAAAGTTATCCCTACAAAATCATATAGTTTGGCTATGCTCCATCTTCACCACACAAAGTATTCAAATCATGCACAACCCCGATGACAAGCCAAGCAATTGTTTCATACTTTTAATTGCTTCACCGAGTCTGAGGTACATGTCCGGCTGACCCGGCAGTAACAATCGCAGAGGTGCTCCCCTTATGCCCTAGCCGAATTAACGGGAACGTAGGGCATAAATACAAGAGCCAGGCAACCCAGCTTGGCCAAAACTTAAGTCATATCGATGCATATAATGGCGAAAAAAGGTACATGCGGAAGCATGACACATGTTCGGGGCCTGAGGCCCAGATAAATAATTAAGCTTCTGTGAAAGAAGCCCCCAGGTATTATGAGCGCGGCTAGCGCATCTATAATGTGCAAGCGAGGCACAAGTTGGCCCTTAAAGGCCTAGAGAAATAATAACAGAAAGGAAGAAAGAAAAACAAGACAGATAATGTACATGCAAAAAATGGACAAAGGGAGGGGACGAACATAGGGTCCGGCGCTAGGCGTAGAATCTTCGGAGCCTGGCCGCGTTCCATGGGTTCGGCTCGAGTCGACTAGTCGATGCATCCCGCAGTCGGTACGCTCCACCGGTCAGAACTTGGTCAATAATGAAGGGACCTTCCCATTTGGGCTCGAGCTTGTTCTTTTTCTTATCCGGCAGGCGTAGAACTAGTTCGCCAACGTTATAAGTTTTGGCCCGTACTTCTCTGCTTTGGTATCTGCGAGCCTGTTGCTGATAAAATGCGGAACGGGCTTTGGCTACGTCGCGCTCCTCCTCCAGGTGTCCAGACTGTCTCGCCGATCGAGCTCAGCTTCTGTTTTCTTCGTAATT
>NC_053028.1:410187431-410228267 GCF_003073215.2 Triticum urartu
CATCATTATTAGAGCATTGTCCCAGTGAGGAAAGGATGATGGAGACTATGATTCCCCCACAAGTCGGGATGAGACTCCAGACGAAAAAAAGAAGAGGCCATAAAAAAGGGAGAAAGGCCCAAATAAAAAAATGAGAGAAAAAGAGAAGGGACAATGTTACTATCCTTTTACCACACTTGTGCTTCAAAGTAGCACCATGATCTTCATGATAGAGAGTCTCTCATTATGTCACTTACATATACTAGTGGGAATTTTTCATTATAGAACTTGGCTTGTATATTCCAATGATGGGCTTCCTCAAAATGCCCTAGGTCTTCGTGAGCAAGCGAGTTGGATGCACACCCACTTAGTTTCTTTTGAGCTTTCATATATTTATAGCTCTAGTACATCCGTTGCATGGCAATCCCTACTCACTCATATTGATATCTATTGATGGGAATCTCCATAGCCCGTTGATACGCCTAGTTGATGTGAGACTATCTTCTCTCCCCTTTTGTCTTCTCCACAACCACCATTCTATTCCACCTATAGTGCTATATCCATGGCTCACGCTCATGTATTGCGTGAAGATCGAAAAAGTTTTGAAAATATCAAAAGTATGAAACAATTTCTTGGCTTGTCATCGGGGTTGTGCATGATTTAAATACTTTGTGTGGTGAAGATAGAGCATAGCCAGACTATATGATTTTGTAGGGATAGCTTTCTTTGGCCATGATATTTTGAGAAGACATAATTGCTTTGTTAGTATGCTTGAAGTATTATTATTTTTATATCAATATGAACTTTTGTCTTGAATCTTTTGAATCTGAATATTCATACCACAATTAAGAAGATTTACATTGAAATTATGCCAAGTAGCACTCCGCATCAAAAATTCTGTTTTTATCATTTACCTACTCGAGGACGAGCAGGAATTAAGCTTGGGGATGCTTGATACGTCTCCAACGTATCTATAATTTTTTATTGCTCCATGCTATATTATCTACTGTTTTATACATTATTGGGCTTTATTTTCCACTTTTATATTATTTTGGGGACTAACCTATTAACTGGAGGCCCAGCCCAGAATTGTTGTTTTTGCCTGTTTTAGGGTTTCGAAGAAAAGGAATATCAAACGGAGTCCAAACGGAATGAAACCTTCGGAAACGTGATTCTCTCATCAGATAAGATCCAGGAGACTTGAACCCTCCGTCAAGAAAGCCACGAGGTGCTCACGAGGGTAGGGGGCGCCCCCCTAGGGTGCGCCCCCTGCCTCGTGGGCCCCTCGAAGCTCCACCGACATACTTATTCCTCCTATATATATCCACGTACCCCTAAACGATCGGGGACGGAGCCAAAAACCTAATTCCACCGCCACAACTTTCTGTATCCATGAGATCCCATCTTGGGGCCTGTTCCGGAGCTCCGTCGGAGGAGGCATCGATCACAGAGGGCTTCTACATCATTATCCAAGCCCCCCCGATGAAGTGTGAGTAGTTTACTTCAGACCTACGGGTCCATAGCTAGTAGCTAGATGGCTTCTTCTCTCTTTTTGGATCTCAATACAATGTTCTCCCCCTCTCTCGTGGAGATCTATTCGATGTAATCTTCTTTTTGTGGTGTGTTTGTTGAGATCGATGAATTGTGGGTTTATGATCAAGTCTATCTATGAATAATATTTGAATCTTCTCTGAATTCTTTTATGTATGATTGGTTATCTTTGCAAGTCTCTTCGAATTATCAGTTTGGTTTGGCCTACTAGATTGGTTTTTCTTGCCATGGGAGAAGTGCTTAGCTTTGGGTTCAATCTTGTGGTGTCCTTTCCCAGTGACAGAAGGGGCAGCAAGGCACGTATTGTATTGTTGCCATCGAGGATAACAAGATGGTTTTTTTTATCATATTGCATGAAACTATCCATCTGCATCATGTCATCTTGCTTAAGGCGTTACTCTGTTTTTAACTTAATACTCTAGATGCATGCTGGATAGCGGTCGATGAGTGGAGTAATAGTAGTAGATGCAGAATCGTTTCGGTCTACTTGTCTCGGACGTGATGCCTATATACATGATCATACCTAGATATTCTCATAACTATGCTCAATTCTGTCAATTGCTCAACAGTAATTTGTTCACCCACCGTAGAATACTTATGCTCTTGAGAGAAGCCACTAGTGAAACCTATGGCCCCCGGGTCTCTTTCTCATCATATCAATCTCCATCACTTTATTATTGCTTTGCTTTTACTTTATTTACTTTGCTTCTCTATACCAAAAATACCAAAAAATATTATTTATCAACTCTATCAGATCTCACTTTCGTAAGTGACCGTGAAGGGATTGACAACCCCTAAGCGCGTTGGTTGCGTTGAGCTATTGTTTTTGTGTAGGTACGAGGGACTCGAGCGTAGCCTCCTACTGTATTGATACCTTGGTTCTCAAAAACTGAGGGAAATACTTACGCTACTTTGCTGCATCATCCCTTCCTCTTCGGGGAAATACAACGCAGTGCTCAAGAGGTATCATGTCTTCATAGGATACCCAAAGGAAACTGTTGGGTACACCTTCTATCACAGATCCGAAGGCAAGACATTCGTTGCTAAGAATTTATCCTTCTAGAGAAGGAGTTTCTCTCGAAATAAGTGAGTGGGGGGAAAGTAGAACTTGATGAGGTAACTGTACCTACTCCCTTATTGGAAAGTAGTTCATCACAGAAACCGGTTCCTGTGACACCTACACCAATTAGTGAGGAAGCTAATGATGATGATCATGAAACTTCAGATCAAGTTACTACCGAATCTCGTAGGTCAACCAGAGCAAGATCCGCACCAGAGTGGTACGATAATCTTATTCTAGAGGTCATGTTAATTGACCATGACGAACCTACGAACTACTAGGAAGCGATGATGAGCCCAGATTCCGCAAAATGGCTTGAGGCTATGAAATCTGAGATGGGATCCATGTATGAGAACAAAGTGTGGACTTTGGTTGACTTGCCTGATGATTGGCAAGCCATCGAGAATAAATGGATCTTCAAGAAGAAGACTGACGCTGACGGTAACATTACTGTCTACAAAGCTCGAGTTGTTGTGAAAGGTTTTCGACAAGTTCAGGGAGTTGACTACGATGAGACCTTCTCACCCATAGAGATGCTTAAGTCCGTCCGAATCATGTTAGCAATTGCCGCATTTTATGATTATGAAATTTGGAAAATGGATGTAAAGGCTGCATTCCTGAATGGTTTTCTGGAAGAAGAGTTGTATATGATGCAATCTCAAGGTTTTATCGATCCAAAGGGTACTAACAAAGTGTGAAAGCTCCAGCGATCCATTTATGGACTAGTGCAAGCCTCTCATAGTTGGAATAAATGTTTTGATAGTGTGATCAAAGCATATGGTTTTATACAGAATTTTGGAGAAGTCTGTATTTACAAGAAAGTGAGTGGGAGCTCTGTAGCATTTCTAATATTATATGTGGATGACATATTATTGATTGGAAATGATATAGAATTTCTGGATAGCATAAAAGGATATTTGAATAAGAGTTTTTCAATGAAAGACCTCGGTGAAGCTGCTTATATATTGGGCATCAAGATCTATAGAGATAGATCAAGACGCTTAATTGGACTTTCACAAAGCACATACCTTGATAAAGTTTTGAAGAAGTTCAAAATGGATCAAGCTAAGAAAGGGTTCTTGCCTGTGTTACAAGGTGTGAAATTGAGTAAGACTCAATGCCCGACCACTGCAGAAGATAGAGAGAAAATGAAAAGTGTTCCCTATGCTTCAGCCATAGGCTCTATCATGTATGCAAATGCTGTGTACCAGACCTGATGTGTGCCTTGCTATTAGTTTAGTAGGGAGGTACCAAAGTAATCCAGGAGTGGATCACTGGACAGCGGTCAAGAACAACCTGAAATACCTGAAAAGGACTAAGGATATGTTTCTCGTTTATGGAGGTGACAAAGAGCTCGTCGTAAATGGTTACGTCGATGCAAGCTTTGACACTGATCCGGACGATTCTAAATCGCAAACTGGATACGTGTTTATATTGAACGGTGGAGCTGTTAGTTGGAGCAGTTCTAAACAAAGCGTCGTGGCGGGATCTATGTGTGAAGCGGAGTACATAGATGCTTCGGAAGCAACAAATGAAGGAGTCTGGATGAAGGAGTTCATATCCGATCTAGGTGTCATACCTAGTGCATTGGGTCCAATGAGAATCTTTTGTGACAATACTGGTGCAATTGCCTTGGCAAAGGAATCCAGATTTCACAATAGAACCAAGCACATCAAGAGACGCTTCAATTTCATCCGGGATTAAGTCCAGGTGGGAGACATAGAGATATGCAAGATACATACGGATATGAATGTTGCAGACCCGCTGACTAAGCCTCTTCCACGAGCAAACACATGATCAGCACCAAGACTCCATGGGTGTTAGAATCATTACTGTGTAATGTAGATTATTGACTCTAGTGCAAGTGGGAGACTGAAGGAAATATGCCCTAGAGGCAATAATAAAGTTATTATTTATTTCCTTATTTCATGATAAATGTTTATTATTCATGCTAGAATTGTATTAACCGAAAACATAATACATGTGTGAATACATAAACAAACATGGTGTCACTAGTATGCCTCTACTTGACTAGCTCATTGATCAAAGATGGTTAAGTTTCCTAGCCATAGACATGAGTTGTTATTTGATCAACGGGATCACATCATTAGGAGAATGATGTGATTTACTTGACCCATTTCGTTAGCTTAGCACTTGATCATTTAAAGTTTATTGCTATTGCTTTCTTCATGACTTATATATGTTCCCATGACTATGAGATTATGCAACTCCCGAATACCAGAGAAACACTTTGTGTGCTACCAAACGTCACAACATAACTGAGTGATTATAAAGGTGCTCTACAGGTGTCTCCGATGGTGTTCGTGGAGTTGGCATAGATCAAGAATAGGATTTGTCACTCCGATTGTCGGGAAGGTATCTCTGGGCCCTCTCGGTAATGCACATCACTATAAGTCTCGCAAGCAATGTGACTAATGAGTTAGTTGTGGGATGTTGCATTACGGAACGAGTAAAGAGACTTGCCAATAACGATATTGAGCTAGGTATTGGGATACCTATGATCGAATCTCGGGCAAGTAACATACCGATGACAAAGGGAACAACGCATATTGTTATGCGGTTTGACCGATAAAGATCTTCATAGAATATGTAGGAACCAATATGAGCATCCAGGTTCCGCTATTGGTTATTGACCGGAGACATGTGCTCGGTCATGTCTACATTGTTCTCGAACCCGTAGGGTCCGCACGCTTAAGGCTACGATGACAGTTATATTATGAGTTTATGCATTTTGATGTACCGAAGTTTGTTTGGAGTCCCGGATGTGATCACGGACATGACAAGACGAGTAAAGAGACTTGCCGGTAACAAGATTGAACTAGGTATTGGAATACCGACGATCGAATCTCGGGCAAGTAACATACCGATGACAAAGGGAACAACGTATGTTGTTATGCGGTCTGACCGATAAAGATCTTCGTAGAATATGTAGGAGCCAATATGAGCATCCAGGTTCCGCTATTGGTTATTGACCGGAGACATGTCTCGGTCATGTCTACATTGTTCTCGAACCCGTAGGGTCCGCACGCTTAAGGCTACGATGACAGTTATATTATGAGTTTATGCATTTTGATGTACCGAAGTTTGTTTGGAGTCCCGGATGTGATCACGGACATGACAAGGAGTCTCGAAATGGTCGAGACATAAAGATTGATATATTGGAAGCCTATGTTTGGATATCGGAAGTGTTCCGGGTGAAATCGGGATTTTACCGGAGTACCGGGAGGTTACCAGAACCCCCCGGGAGATATATGGGCCATTAGTGAGCCTTAGTGGAAAAGAGAAGAGGGCAGCCTGAGATGGGCCGCGCGCCCCTCCCCTCCCTTGGTCCGAATAGGACAAGGAGAGGGGGCCGGCCCCTCCTTTCTTCTTTCCCCCCTCCGTGAATCCTATTCCACTAGGATTGGGGGGGAATCCTACTCCAGAGGGAGTAGGACTCTCCTTGGCGCACCTCCATGGCGGCCGCACCCCCCTCCCTTAGTCCTTTATATACGGAGGCAGGGGCACCCCAGAAACACACAAGTTGATCCACGTGATCATATTCTTAGCCGTGTGCGGTGCCCCCTTCCACCATAATCCTCGATAATATTGTAGCGGAGTAGGGAAGCCCTGCTACAGTAGTACATTCAAGATCGTCACCACGCCGTCGTGCTGACGGAACTCTTCCCCGACACTTTGCTGGATCGGAGTCCGGATCGTCATCGAGCTGAACGTGTGCTAAAACTCGGAGGTCGTAGTTTCGGTGCTTGATCGTCGGGCGTGAAGACGTACGACTACATCAACCAAACGCTTCCGTTGTCGATCTACTAGGTATGTAGATCACACTCTCCCCTCTCGTTGCTATACATCACCATGATCTTGCGTGTGCGTAGGAAAGTTTTTTGAAATTACTACGTTCCCCAACACCCAATTCACAAATTGCAGACACCTTCTCAGGATTCACCGCTATGCCCTTGGCAGAGATGATATGCCCAAGGTAGAGAACCTCATCGAGCCAAAACTCGCACTTTGAAAACTTGGCATAGAACTGATGTTCTCTGAGCTTATCGAGCACCAAACGCAAGTGCTTGGCATGATCTTCCTTGTTCTTGGAAAAGACCAAAATGTCATCGAGGTAGACCAAGATGAAGTCATTTGTGTAGGGGTTGAATATGAAGTTCATCATGTGAGAGAAAGTCGGAGGAGCGTTGACGAGGCCAAAAGACATGACAGTGTATTCATATGAACCATAGCTTGTTCTGAACACCGTCTTGGGGATATCTTGCTCATGAATTCGAATCTGGTGATAGCCCATACGGAGATCAAGCTTGGAGAATACTTGAGCACCTTTGAGTTGTTCAAACAGCTCGTTGATGTTGGGAAGTGGGTACTTGTTCTTTATAGTCTTCTTGTTCAATGGACGGTAGTCAACACAAAGTCGGTCCGTTCCATCCTTCTTCTTCACAAAAAGAACTCCACAACCCCACGGAGAAGAACTAGGTCGGATGAGACCCATACGCTCTTGTTCATTGAGTTGTTTCTTCAGCTCCTTCAACTCTTTGGGTCCCAGCTTGTAAGGACGTTTGCAAACAGGTTCCGTACCAGGCTCAAGATCGATGACAAATTCAACCGGCCGGTGCGGAGGCATTCCTGGAAGCTCTTCTGGAAAGACGTCTTGATATTCGCAAACGACTGGAATTTGAGAGATGGCATCCAGTTCATCCTTCTCATTGAGAGAAAACAGACGGATGGTATCATCACGAGCGGCAAAGACAATTACATCCTCAGACGAATGAGTCAATTGAATCTGCCTGGCAGCACAATCAAGATGAGCCTTGTGCTTAGAAAGCCAATCCATTCCGAGAATAAGATCAATATCCGAGTTACCAAGTACCACTAGAGAGGACAGAAACTTGTAGTCGCCCAACGTGATAGAGACATCGGGAGCAACCAAACTAGAAGTCAAAAGCTTGCCAGGAGAAACAACTTGCATGACTTTGGGCATAACCTCAGTATCAACATTGTGCTTCGATGCAAATGGGAATGACAAGAAAGAATGCGATGCACTAGTGTCAAAAAGTACTTTTGTAGGAACATCGTTAACAGGAAGGTTACCCATAATGACATCTGACGAGTCCTCTGCCTGAGCTGCATTCATCAAGTTGACCTTGGCGTGCTTGGGGTTATGCTTGACCACAGCTGTACTTGCCGATCTCACAGGAGGAGGAGGGAGATGCCTCTGATTGAAGCATTTGTTGGCATAGTGACCCTTCTGTTGGCACTTGTTGCACGTGACCTCCGAGAGCGGACGGTGATACGGAGCACTTGATCTTGGAGCTTGAGACGAAGTCTTGTTCTGAAAGCCAGGGTTGGGTGGGTGGGAAGATCCACTACCACCTTTGCTCTTCTGCTGATAAGGCTGACGGAACGGAGGAGGAGGAAGCCAATACTTTTGCTGCTTAGCCACTTGAGTTGAGGAAGAAGGAGTAGCATCTCTGACTCGCTTCTTGGAAGCATCGCACTTCATTTGAGCAGTCTCTTGCTTCATTGCCATGTAGTAAAACTCATCGTACCTCTTGGGCTCAAAGAGGACGAGAGCTAGCTGGATTTCTTCTCTGAGACCACCCCTGAACTGGTAAATTTTGCTCTTCTCGTCAGGGACGTCTTGCTTAGCAAAACGGGCAAGCTTTTGAAACATTTTGTTGTACTCGTAAACAGACATAGTGCCTTGCTTCAGGTTGCGGAATTCCTCACGCTTGCTTTCAACCACACTCTGAGGAATATGATGAGCTTTGAAGTCTTGACGGAATTCATCCCAGGTAATCACACGGCCTCCTCTGGAATCTTTGTACTGCTGAAACCATTCTGCAGCTTGGTCTTTGAGTTGGAAGGAGGCGAACTTGACAAAGTCCTCAGGCCTGACATTACTGCACTCGAAATGCTTGCATATGTCCACGAGCCAATCATCAGCGTCTGTTGCCTCAACACAATTGCTGAAGGTCTTTGGCTGGTTAGCAAGGAACTGGTTGAGTGTAGCAAACTGATTCTGATTGTTGCCATGGCCCTGGTTCCCTTGGTTGCGCTCTTGAAGAAGTTGCATGATCAGCTGTATGTTTGCATTGGTAGCGGCCATCACAGCTTGCCATGCCTCCGGAGGTGGAGGTGGAGGTGGCGGGTCAGCATTCGGAGTCGTGCGCGTTGGAGGAGCCATCCTGAAGAGGTTGACATCCATTAGCAACTTGACAGAAAAATATTGAAGCTGAATCAAACGGGTTGAATTGCAACATAAAGTCTTCACATCCAAACAAAATGAACGAATGCATTCCAATTGAAATGGTCACATATCCATAAATTGAGAAGCCACTTAGAATTGAGGTAGAAGAAAAACAACAAGGTACGGACAAGAAAGAATACTTGGTGAGGATTACCCAATCCCAAACCAAATATCCGGGGAAGAAGAACTAGAACTACAAGAATTACCACCTATGAAACTCCCGAACCTTTCCGGTTATGCAATCAGGTGTTGGGGATACAGGGGAAGCATAATATCTTACCCAAATCTAGAAAATCCTACATCCAGCTGTATCCATCCTTCAACACATAACCGAGAAACCTTCGGAAATCATTTACCTCAACCTTCGAAAAGCATCCGTTATACGAGTTATGGCAATACTCCCGAACTCCCGCCCCAGTACTGGGTGGCGTCGAGGTTATCTCACCAACAACTACATAAAAGAGATTTTCGATGTCGGCGAAACTCAGGTATTCCAGAATCTCAACGATAAAATTGTGACGACAACACCTCGGAGCTCAACTCCCCGGGACACTGCCACAACCCCTAAATGACAGGAGGCACCAAGAACAATGTTCTCGTCACAAATCGATCGGAACGATTCCAAGATACCCGCGTGATCCTAAATTCTTTTAGTGAAATTTGAGAAGAGAAGAGTCAAAACTCTACGTCAGGATGCCTTACCAGAGCGATGAAGGGACTGGGGAGTAAAAAGGATTCCTAAACTCTCCGATATATATAATCCTAAATGACTCAAAACATTTTTCTAGACTCAACAACGCCAACGATTCGATCAAGCAGGGGGCTCCTAAGGTCGGGGAAGGCTCTGATTACCAACGTGTAACGCCCTCGATGCGGCTATATCTCCTACGTGTCGAAGCACGACTTAGAGGCATAACCGCATTGAAAGCAATGTCGCAAGTAAGGAAATCTTCACAACAACCCATGTAAATAGATAAAAGGGGAAAATGTACATAGTTGGCTTACACTCGCCACGTCACACAAATACATGAATAACATTACAATCATCCAATACACTCATGGTCCGACTACGGTACCAAATTAAAGATCAATCCCCACATGCGCACGGTCCCCGATCGCCCCAACTGGGCACCACTATTGATCATCTGGGAAATACACGTAGTAACGGTGAGAGTCTTCATCGAACTCCCACTTGAGCTCAAGCGCATCGTCTGGAACGGTATCATCGGCCCCTGCATCTGGTTTGGAAGTAATCTGTGAGTCACGGGGACTCAGCAATCTCGCACCCTCGCGATCAAGACTATTTAAGCTTTTAGGTAAAGGCAAGGTAATATGTGGAGCTGCAGCAAGCGACTAGCATATATGGTGGCTAACCTGTTCGCAAAAGAGAGCGAGAAGAGAAGGCAAAAGCACGGTCGAACAACTATGATCAAGAAGTGATCCTAGAACAAGCTACGTCAAGCATTACTCCAACACCGTGTTCACTTCCCGGACTCCGCCGAGAAGAGACCATCACGGTTACACACACGGTTGATTCATTTTAATCAAGTTAAGTTTCAAGTTATCTACAACCAGACATTAACAAATTCCCACCTGCCCATAACCACAGGCACGACTTTCGAAAGTTCAAATCCCTGCAGGAGAGTCCCAACTTAGCCCATCACAAGCTCTCACGGTCAATGAAGGATATTCCTTCTCCTGAGACATTCCGACCAGACTCGGCATCCCGGTTACAAGACATCCTCGACAATGGTAAAACAAGTCCAGCAACACCGCCCGAATGTGCCGACAAATCCCGATAGGAGCTGCACATATCTCGTTCTCAGGGCACACTCAGATGAGACATCCTACGAGTAAAACCAACCCTCAAGTTGCCCCGAGGTGGCCCCGCAGTCTACTCGGTCGGACCAACACTCAGAGGAGCACTGGCCCAGGGGGGTTTAAATAAAGATGGCCCTTGGGCTACGGAAACCCAAGGGAAAAAGAGGCTAGGTGGCAAATGGTAAAAACAAGGTTGGGCATTGCTGGAGGAGTTTTATTCAAGGCGAACTGTCAAGGGGTTCCCATTATAACCCAACCGCGTAAGGAACGCAAAATCCGGGAACATAACACCGATATGATGGAAACTAGGGCGGCAAGAGTGGAACAAAACACTAGGAAAAAGGCCGAGCCTTCCACCCTTTACCAAGTATATAGATGCATTAAGATAAACAAGATAATATGGTGATATCCCAACAATAAACAATGTTCCAACAAGGAACGATCTCCAATCTTCACCTACAACTAGCAACGCTATAAGAGGGGCTGAGCAAAGCGGTAACATAGCCAATCAATGGTTTGCTAGGACATGGTGGGTTAGAGGTTTGACATGGAAATTTGGGAGGCATGATGAGCAAGTGGTAGGCATCGTAGCATAGGCATAGCAAAAGAGCGAGCATCTAGCAAGCAAAGATAGAAGTGATTTCGAGGATATGATCATCTTGCCTGCAAAGTTGTCAGAGTTGACTTGATCCTCGTAAGCGAACTCAACGGGCTCCTCGTTCACGAACTCGTCTCCCGGCTCTACCCAAACAAGAACAACAAGCTAACGGAACACAATCAACCATGTGCAATGCTCAAACAACATGATGCAAACATGGTATGATATGCGGGATGCGGTATGCGATGCAAATGTAAGATTTGACAAGGAATGATTGAACCTGGCCTCAACATGGAAATCCAAGAGTGCCACTGGAAAGGTGAGGTGATTTCGGTTGAAATCGATATAAATATCACCGGAATCGGATGCACGGTTTGGAAATGGCAAGCAAAACAAATATGGCATCGGTCTGCGATAATCAGCAAGTGACCAACTAAATGCATCAAGAAAAATACACTACAACACTCAAACATGACAACAAAATACATGGCAGGGATCCACTCATGATGCTTGACAAAAGATGAACACTGATCTACGGCTAATTCATCCAATGACAGGTTCAAACAAGCATGGCAAAAGTGCAAATGATAACAGATTTCAGACTTAGTGAAATTAACACAAGTCTGGAATTTATCATCAGGAAGCACACTTTAGAGCATGAAAACTACAAGCTACAGGAACTTAACATGGCAAATCAAGGCATGGCATGAAGCTACTCAAAGCACTTAACAAAAGTCACTTAGTGACCTTGAGCCAAAAGGGATCAGAAAATACAATTGCAAGCATGTGAACATGGCAAAAACATAAATAGATCTCAGACTTTGTGAAAAACTGGAGCATGCAAATCAGTTAACGAGTATGCATGTTTACGAGCTCGATGCACTCACTACAGAGCATGGCATGACAAACTAAGCATACACCCATCAAGAATACATGGCATAGGAGCTAGACATGGCAGGAAAAACAACATAGCATGCACGGATCAATAGCAACATCCTCGGCAAAATCGATAAACATGTCAACAATCTGCCAGGATTCACAATATAGCAAAAGTAGAGCTCGATTGACTCAAGCTAGGTTGCTCCATAAATGCAAAAAAGACATGGATGGATAGAGCACCACAATGTTAACAAAACATACTTACTGATCATCCTCAAAAGAGGCACGGATCACTAGGAAACAACATGAACATATGGCATAACAACAAAAACAGGACAAGGACTTAGAGAAATTCCAAGTCCCTGAAATCAGCATTACCGATTACTCTACTTTGCAAGCTTGTGCTAGTCACCACAAATATCACAAAAATACATGGCAAGCACCTCTGTAAAGATGGCATGGCATATGACAAAACACATGTAGAGCTCAGGATCATATCATGCACACATTAAACATGGGAAAAATGACAAAAAGCCATTTGATGAAACAGATCTGACAAATTCACCACATAGCCCTCTTCCAATAGCATTTCGGGCATCAAGATGAGCTCAAATGAAAATGATGCAATGAGTTGAAATGATTTACTCGTCGAGACGAACATTTTGATATGCTACACGCACAAATCGGAGCTACGGATGCGGAGTTATGACATGCCAAAGTTTGCAAAAAAATTAGGATTCGGGGATGAAAAAGTCAACCGAGGGGATTTGGATCTGGATCTGGCGCGTGACACTGTAGCGATGCACGCTTCCCAAAGCTCGCCGGGTTCGTCGCCGGAGACGACGAGACTTGCCGGAGATGGTCGTCGCCGGCGTGGAGGGACGGCGAGGCGACGCGGCGGAGGGCGGCACGGCGGAGCGGTCCGGCGGGGCGGCGTTGTAGACCGGACGGCGGGGAGCGGCCGAGGCGGAGGGGGTCGGCGACGAGGTGTGCCGCGGCGGAGGCGGTCCGCGGCTTCGGCGACGGACGCGAGGAGCGGTGTCGGGGGCGACCCGAGGCGGGCGGCGCGCCCCGATGGGCCTGGAGGGCCCGGTGAGGGCTCGCCTGGGCCGGAGGAGAGATATGGCGGCGGAGGGATAGGTGGCGGCCTCCTATTGGCGGCGGTGCGTCCGGGTGGCGACGGACATGTTCGGCCGCGTAGAGAGGGATTTGATCTAGGTTTAGGGTAGGGAAGACCCGAAAATTTTGGGGGAGACCTAGTTTTATAGGTAGGAGGAGCTAGGAGACTCCAAATTGAGCACGGTTTGCGGCCACGCGATCGTGACCGAACGCTCTAGATGATGGAAAGGTTTTTGGTGGGTTTTGGGCCAAATTGGAAGGGTGTTGGGCTGCAACACAAACGAGGCCTTCTCGGTCCCTCGGTTAACCGTTGGAGTATCAAACGAAGTCCAAATGGCGCGAAACTTGACAGGCGGTCTACCGATAGTAAACCAAGGCCGCTTGGAAAGTCTCGGTCCTATCCGGAAATGTTTAACCCCCACACACGAAAAGAGGTAGAAAGGGGCACGGGAGGAGATAGGAGCGCCGGAATGCAAAACGGACAACAGGGAAAATGCTCGGATGCATGAGATGAACACGTATGCAATGCAATGCACACGATGACATGATATGAGATGCATGACAAAGGCAAAAACACACGGAGACAAAAATACCCTACATCGAGGAAATAAAATAACTTAGCGCCGAAAACGGCAAGAGTTGGAGTACAGATAAGGTAAATTACATCCGGGGTGTTACAGCTCACTCACTGAGGAACCCTCTTTCATCTTGCATTCAATCAAGGCCTTGGTTAATTCAAAATGTTCGGTCCTTGCCTATTTCTTGTATAGAACTTCCAGTGATCCAATTATAAATTGAGTAGTAGATTGTTCAAAACGCTTCTATAGTTCAGGATCCATGCAAGTCAACATGAGGCACTGGACTATGGCTTGCAAGATCAGATCTAGACCATAAATATAATGGTGAAAACATAAACGGTTCATATCTGAAATCATGGCACTCGGGACCTAGTGACAAGCATTAATCATAGCAAAGTCATAGCAACATCAATCTTAGAACATAGTGGATACTAGGGATCAAGCCCTAACAAAACTAACTCGATTACATGATGAATCTCATCTAGCTTCTCAGCATGCAGCGAGCCTACGAAGGAATTACTCACTCTCGGCGGTGAGTATCATGAAATTTGTGATGTGGGATGGTTGGTGATGACGAAGACCGAAGATCCCCCTCTCTGGAGCCCCGAACGGGCTCCAGATCTGGCCTCCTGATGAAGAACAGGAGGTGGCGGTGGCTCCATATCATAAAAGATGATGAAACTTCCTCTCCTATTTTTTCTGGAAAAATAGGATTTTATAGCGTCGGAATTAGGGTCAGCGGGGCCTCGAGGGCCCCACTACCCACTAGGGTGCGCCAGAGGGGGTGGCCCGCCCTGGTGTCTTGTGGGCAGCCAGGCCCCCTCCAGTGGGTCTTGGTTCCAGTATTTTTTATTTATTGCAAAAATAATTCTCCAAAAAGTTTCGTCCAAATTAAAGAACTTTTATTTCTGCACACAACAACACCATGGTAATTCTGCTGAAAACAGTGTCAGTCCGGGTTAGCATCGTTTAAATCATGCAAATTAGGGTCCAAAACAAGAGCAAAAGCGTTTGGAAAAGTAGATGCGATGGAGACATATCAACTCCCCCAAGCTTAACCCATTGCTTTGTTGGGGAACGTAGTAATTTCAAAAATTTTCCTACGCACACGCAAGATCATGGTGATGCATAGCAACGAGAGGGGAGAGTGTTGTCCATGTACCCTCATAGACCGTAAGCGGAAGCGTTAGCACAACGCGGTTGATGTAGTTGTACGTCTTCACGATCCGACCTATCAAGTACCGAACGCATGACACCTCCGAGTTCAGCACACGTTCAGCCCGATGACATCCCTCGAACTCCGATCCAGCCGAGTGTTGAGGGAGAGTTTCGTCAGCACGACGGTGTGGTGACGATGTTGATGTTCTACCGACGCAGGGCTTCGCCTAAGCACCGCTACAGTATTATCGAGGTGGACTATGGCGGAGGGGGGCACCGCACACGGCTAAGAGAACAATGATCAATTGTTGTGTCTCTAGGGTGCCCCCTGCCCCTGTATATAACGGAGCAGGGGGGTGCGGCCGGCCATAGGAGGAGGCGCGCAGGAGGAGTCCTACTCCTACCGGGAGTAGGACTCCCCTCCTTTTTCCTAGTTGGATTAGGACTTGGGGGGGGGGAAGGAGTGGAGGAGAAGGAAGGAAGGGGGGGCGCCGCCCCCCTCTCCTTGTCCTATTCAGACTAGGGGGGAGGGGCGCGCGGCCAGCCCTTGCCTCCTCTCCTCTCTTCCACCTAGGCCCACTAAGGCCCATTTGATTCCCGGGGGGTTCCGGTAACCTCCCGGTACTCCGGTAAAATCACTATTTCACCCGGAACACTTTCGATATCCAAACATAGGCTTCCAACATATCATTCTTCATGTCTCGACCATTTAGAGACTCCTCGTCATGCCCGTGATCACATCCGGGACTCCGAACAACCTCCGGTACATCAAAACATATAAACTCATAATATAACTGTCATCGTAACATTAAGCGTGCGGACCCTACAGGTTCGAGAACTATGTAGACATGACCGAGACACGTCTCCGGTCAATAACCAATAGCGGAACCTGGATGCTCATATTGGCTCCTACATATTCTACGAAGATCTTTATCGGTCAGACCACATAACAACATACGTTGTTCCCTTTGTCATCGGTATGTTACTTGCCCGAGATTCGATCGTCGGTATCTCAATACCTAGTTTAATCTCGTTACCGGCAAGTCTCTTTACTCATTTCGTAATACATCATCCGGCAACTAACTCATTAGTTGCAATGCTTGCAAGGCTTAAGTGATGTGCATTACTGAGAGGGCCCAGAGATACCTCTTCGACAATCGGAGTGACAAATCCTAATCTCGAAATACGCCAACCCAACAAGTACCTTCGGAGACACCTGTAGAGTACCTTTTATAATCACCCAGTTACGTTGTGACGTTTGGTAGCACACAAAGTGTTCCTCCGGTAAACGGGAGTTGCATAATCTCATACTCATAGGAACATGTATAAGTCATGAAGAAAGCAATAACAACATACTAAACAATCATGTGCTAAGCTAACGGTATGGGTCATGTCAATCACATCATTCTCCTAATGATTTGATCCCGTTAATCAAATGACAACCCATGTCAATGGCTAGGAAACTTAACCATCTTTGATCAATGAGCTAGTCAAGTAGAGGCATACTAGTGACACTCTGTTTGTCTATGTATTCACACATGTATTATGTTTCCGGTTAATACAATTCTAGCATGAATAATAAACATTTATCATGATATAAGGAAATAAATAATAACTTTATTATTGCCCCTAGGGCATATTTCCTTCATTCTCCCACTTGCATTAGAGTCAATAATCTAGATTACACAGTAATGATTCTAACACCCATGGAGCCTTGGTGCTGATCATGTTTTGCTCGTGGAAGAGGCTTAGTCAATGGGTCTGCAACATTCAAATCCGTATGTATTTTGCAAATTTCTATGTCTCCCACCTGGACTAGATCCCGGATGGAATTGAAGCGTCTCTTGATGTGCTTGGTTCTCTTGTGAATTCTGGATTCCTTCACTAAGGCAATTGCTCCAGTATTGTCACAAAAGATTTTCATTGGACCCGATGCACTAGGTATGACACCTAGATCGGATATGAACTCCTTCATCCAGACTCCTTCATTTGCTGCTTCTGAAGCATCTATGTACTCTGCTTCATATGTAGATCCCGCCACGACGCTTTGTTTAGAACTGCACCAACTGACAGCTCCACCGTTCAATGTAAACACATATCCGGTTTGCGATTTAGAATCGTCCGGATCAGTGTCAAAGGTTGCATCAACGTAACCATTTACGATGAGTTCTTTGTCACCTCCATAAACGAGAAACATATCCTTAGTCCTTTTCAGGTACTTTAGGATGTTCTTGACCGCTGTCCAGTGATCCACTCCTGGATTACTTTGGTACCTCCCTGGTAGACTTATAGCGAGGCACACATCAGGTCTGGTACACAGCATTGCATACATGATAGAGCCTATGGCTGAAGCATAGGGAACATCTTTCATTTTCTCTCTATCTTCTGCAGTGGTCGGGCATTGAGTCTTACTCAACTTCACACCTTGTAACACAGGCAAGAACCCTTTCTTTGCTTGATCCATTTTGAACTTCTTCAAAACTTTGTCAAGGTATGTGCTTTGTGAAAGTCCAATTAAGCGTCTTGATCTATCTCTATAGATCTTTATGCCCAATATATAAGCAGCTTCACTGAGGTCTTTCATTGAAAAACTCTTATTCAAGTATCCCTTTATGCTATCCAGAAATTCTATATCATTTCCAATCAGCAATATGTCATCCACATATAATATTAGAAATGCTAAAGATCTCCCACTCACTTTGTTGTAAATACAGGCTTCTCCAAAAGTCTGTATAAAACCAAATGCTTTGATCACACTATCAAAGCGTTTATTCCAACTCCGAGAGGCTTGCACTAGTCCATAAATGGATCGCTGGAGCTTGCACACTTTGTTAGCTCCCTTTGGATCGACAAAACCTTCCGGTTGCATCATATACAATTCTTCTTCCAGAAATCCATTCAAGAATGCAGTTTTGACATCCATCTGCCATATTTCATAATCATAAAACGCGGCAATTGCTAACATGATTCGGACATACTTAAGCATCGCTACGGGTGAGAAGGTCTCATCGTAGTCAATCCCTTGAACTTGTCGAAAACCTTTCACAACAAGTCGAGCTTTGTAGACAGTAACATTACCATCAGCGTCAGTCTTCTTCTTGAAGATCCATTTATTCTCAATTGCTTGCTGATCAACGGGCAAGTCAACCAAAGTCCACACTTTGTTCTCATACATGGATCCCATCTCAGATTTCATGGCTTCAAGCCATTTTGCGGAATCTGGGCTCACCATCGCTTCTTCATAGTTCGCAGGTTCATCATGATCTAGTAGCATGACTTCTAGAACAGGATTACCGTACTACTCTGGTGCGGATCTTACTCTGGTTGATCTACGAAGATCAGTAGCAACTTGATCTGACGTTTCATGATCATCATCATTAACTTCCTCACTAGTTGGTGTAGGTGTCACAGAAACCGATTTCTGTGATGTATTACTTTCCAATAAGGGAGCAGGTACAGTTACCTCATCAAGTTCTACTTTCCTCCCACTCACTTCTTTCGAGAGAAACTCCTTCTCTAGAAAGGATCCATTCTTGGCAACGAATGTCTTGCCTTCAGATCTGTGATAGAAGGTGTACCCAACAGTCTCTTTTGGGTATCCTATGAAGACACATTTCTCCGATTTGGGTTCGAGCTTATCAGGTTGAAGCTTTTTCACATAAGCATCGCAGCCCCAAACTATCAGAAACGACAACTTTGGTTTTTGCCAAACCATAGTTCATAAGGCGTCATCTCGACGGATTTCGATGGTGCCCTATTTAACGTGAATGCGGCCATCTCTAAAGCATAACCCCAAAACGATAGCGGTAAATCTGTAAGAGACATCATAGATCGCACCATATCTAGTAAAGTATGATTACGACATTCGGACACACCATTACGCTGTGGTGTTCCGGGTGGTGTGAGTTGCGAAACTATTCCGCATTGTTTCAAATGTAGACCAAACTCGTAACTCAAATATTCTCCTCCATGATCAGATCGTAGAAAATTTATTTTCTTGTTACGATGATTTTCAACTTCACTCTGAAATTCTTTGAACTTTTCAAATGTTTCAGACTTATGCTTCATTAAGTAGATATACCCATATCTGCTTAAATCATTTTTGAAGGTGAGAAAATAACGATATCCGCCACGAGCCTCAACTTTCATCGGACCACATACATCTGTATGTATGATTTCCAACAAATCTGTTGCTCTCTTCATAGTTTCGGAGAACGGAGTTTTAGTCATCTTGCCCATGAGGCACGGTTCGCAAGTACCAAGTGATTCATAATCAAGTAGTTCCAAAAGTCCATCAGTATGGAGTTTCTTCATGCGCTTTATACCGATATGACCTAAACGGCAGTGCCACAAATAAGTTGCACTATCATTATCAACTCTGCATCTTTTGGCTTCAACATTATGAATATGTGTATCACTACTATCGAGATTCATCAAAAATAGACCACTCTTTAAGGGTGCATGACCATAAAAGATATTACTCATATAAATAGAACAACCATTATTCTCCGATTTAAATGAATAACCGTCTCGCATCAAACAAGATCCAGATATAATGTTCATGCTCAACGCTGGCACAAATAACAATTATTTAGGTCTAATACTAATCCCGAAGGTAGATGTAGAGGTAGCGTGCCGATCGCGATCACATTGACTTTGGAACCGTTTCCCACGCGCATCGTCACCTCGTCCTTTGCCAGTGTTCGCTTAGTCCGTAGTCCCTGTTTTGAGTTGCAAATATTAGCAACAGAACCAGTATCAAATACCCAGGTGCTAGTGCGAGCTCTAGTAAGGTACACATCAATAACATGTATATCACATATACCTTTATTCACCTTGCCATCCTTCTTATCCGCCAAATACTTGGGGCAGTTCCGCTTCCAGTGACCAGTCTGCTTGCAGTAGAAGCACTCAGTTTCAGGCTTAGGTCCAGACTTGGGTTTCTTCTCCTGAGTAGCAACTTTCTTGCTGTTCTTCTTGAAGTACCCCTTCTTCTTCCCTTTACCCTTTTTCTTGAAACTAGTGGTCTTGTTGACCATCAACACTTGATGCTCCTTCTTGATTTCTACCTCCGCAGCCTTTAGCATTGCGAAGAGCTCGGGAATTGTCTTATTCATCCCTTGCATATTATAGTTCATCACGAAGCTCTTGTAGCTTGGTGGCAGTGATTGACGCACTCTGTCAATGACACTATCAACCGGAAGATTAACTCCCAGCCGAGTCAAGTGATTATGGTACCCAGACATTCTGAGTATATGTTCACTGACAGAACTATTCTCCTCCATTTTGCAGCTGTAGAACTTATTGGAGACTTCATATCTCTCAATCCGAGAATTTTCTTGGAATATTAACTTCAACTCCTGGAACATCTCATATGCTCCATGACGTTCAAAACATCGTTGAAGTCCCGGTTCTAAGCCGTAAAGCATGGCACACTGAACTATCGAGTAGTCATCAGCTTTGCTCTGCCAGACGTTCTTAGCGTCGTCAGTTACATCAGCAGCAGGCCTGGCACTCAGCGGTGCTTCCAAGACGTAATTCTTCTGTGCAGCAATGAGGATAATCCTCAAGTTACGAACCCAATCCGTGTAATTGCTACCATCATCTTTCAACTTTGCTTTCTCAGGAACGCATTAAAATTCAACGGAACAACACGGGCCATCTATCTACAATCAAACATAGACAAGCAAGATACTATTAGGTACTAAGTTCATGATAAATTTAAGTTCAATTAATCATATTACTTAAGAACTCCCACTTAGAAAGACATCCCTCTAATCCTCTAAGTGATCACGTGATCCAAATCAACTAAACCATAACCGATCATCACGTGAAATGGAGTAGCTTTCAATGGTGAACATCACTGTAAGTGCATCTAGTGCCACCCCTAGTTGGTTTTGGAGTATTGACGACAAACCTGGTTGAGGGACTAATGTGTTTGTGAGAATTGCAGGGTAAAACAGGTAGAAGTCCCTCATTGATTCGGTTTTCCTACCAGAGATGACCCCTAAAAATGTATGAAGACATTGAAGTCAAAGGTGGTATGTGAAGACATTCACATTGAAGACTATGACAAGAGAAGACATTGCGTGAGGACTATGGAGCGCGAAGACTTAGTTGTTTTGTCGTTCTTTTTCGTCTTTGTTGAGTCATAGGAACCACCGTACTGTTAAGTGGGGTCCAAGAGAACCAGTCAGAATGACTGAAGTGATGCTTAACCAAAATCCTATGTCTTCGAGTGAAGACTATGAGAGCAAATCTTATCCAGAGTTGGATAAGTCAGCTTTGCTTGTAGCCCAAGTAAAGTTGCCGTGTGTGACCGTTGGAACACGTGTCAGTTCCTTAGTGACCCAGGGTCATTTCGGACAAATCAGGTCGGGTTGCCTAGTGGCTATAAATAGCCCACCCCCTACAACCATAAATGGTTGGCTGCTCAGAGTTAGTGTACGGCTTTTGTCGTTTGAGAGCAACCCACCTCGAAGCCTTTGAGAGAGAATTCCTTGCGAGGATAAAGCCCTAAACACCCAGAGCCAAAGAGTGTTAGGCATCACTTAAGTCTTCCTGTCTGTGTGATCTGAAGACTTATTACACTTGAGGACTGTGAATCCTCCAGCCGGTTAGGCGTCGCGTTCTGAGCATCCAAGAGTCATTGTGGATCGCCGGTGAACGAAGTCTGTGAAGGTTTGGAAGTCTGCCTTGAAGACTTACCAGAGTGATTGGGCGAGGACTGGGTGTCCTTAGCTCAAGGGGAATAAGGTGAAGACACGGTCTTCTGAGTTGAATCTCAGCCTCCCTAACCAGACGTACAGTTGTCACAGCAACTGGAACTGGTCCAACAAATCATTGTCTTCAACGAGTCACTGGTTTATCCTTCCCATCCTTTATTTACTGTTGGTCCTTGTGAAATCATTGTATGATTGCATTATCTTTTGTCTTCACTGAGTGACTGCTTGTTCTGATTGGCTTCACTATCTTCCTACCTGATCTATACTGCCTAGCTGCTATTAGTCATTGTGCTTTCACTTCATTGAATACTTGACTATGGCTTGCCTAGTGTAGTCTACCTTCCGCTGCATGGTAATAGGTTTATTTCTATCGTTTGTCTTCGAAACTTCCATGTTTTGAAGACTTTAAAAATCGCCTATTCACCCCCCCTCTAGTCGATCACTAGCACTTTCAATTGGTATCAGAGCAAGGTACTCCCTTGTTCTGTGTGATTCGGTTTAACCACCTGGAGTTTTAGCTATGTCGATGCAGGGATAAATCAAAGTCTCCGCTGCGTGCCCAGTCTTCAATGGAACTGAATATCCCTACTGGAAGAATAAGATGCGCATGCATCTTGAAGCCATTGATGTCGACCTATGGTATGTCGTCAAGAATGGCGTTCCCAAGGCTGGTGAAGGTGTCACCGCTGCTGATGTCAAGAAGTTCGTTCAACTGGACCACTGCCAAGAACATCATCTGTGGTCATCTGACCAAAGGACAGTATGGCCGTGTGAGTGCTTGGAAACATCTAAGCTAGTCTGGGACTGGCTCTCCAAGGTCAACGAAGGCGTCTCAACCCAGAGAGATCAAAGAATCAGTGTCCTTCGCAACCTCTTCACGCTTCAAGAGAAATGACAATGAGAATGTCCAGCTCACGTTTGATCGACTCACTGACATCACAAATGAGCTTCAAGCCCTCGGCGCTACTGAGATCACCAAGCATGAAGTCGTCAAGACACTCCTGAGATCACTTGACAGCTGTTTGACACCCTAGCCCTGATGATTCAAGAACGTCCTGATTTCAAGACACTCGATCCGTCTAACATACTTGAGAGGCTCACACACATGAGTTTCAGCTTTCTGAGAAAAGAGACATCTACGGTCCAACTATGGGCGAACTCGTGCCTTGAAGGCAAAAGCTGTCTCCTCATCTGAAGAAGAATCTGACAGCAGTTCTGATGATCCTGAAGACATTGGAAAGGAGCTTGCTATGCTTGTGAAGAAGTTCCAAAAATTCACCAAGAAGAAAGGCTTCAGAAAGTCTTCACGATCAAGCTCAAGGAATGATGAAGCTTCTGCTCATGACTACAAGAAGAGAACATGCCACAAGTGCAAGAAACCTGGCCACTACATCTCTGAGTGTCCGCAGTGGGACAATGAGAACAACAAGAAAAAGAAGAGCAAGGAGTATGATTCTGACGACAAGAAGAAGAAGAAATACTCAAAGTCTTCTTCCAAGTCTTCCTCAAAGTCTTCATCACACAAGAAGAGCTCATCTGGCAAGGCTCGTGCGTTTGTTGGCAAGGAAATGGATTCAGAGGAGGAGTCCGCTTCTGAGGAGGCGGAGGTGGAGTCTGAGGAGGAGTCCGATTCTGGCGTTGCAAGTCTGGCTACAACCATACGTTGCCAAGTCCATCTTCAACACTGAAGACAATGGCTTCATCACCGACGCCGATGAAATGACAAGGACTACTCCGCTCCCACCTACTGCTTCATGGCACGGTGCCAAGGTAAACACACGCACTACTCACTATCAAACATCCAGTGAAGATGACTCTGATTGTGGTTCCAAACCCAGCTACAAAACACTTGCTAAAATTGCAACTGAACAACAGAAAGCTATGGAACATATTCAAAAACTGTTAGACAAAAGCGATGACCTGTTAGACGCTGAAATGACTCGATCTCAGTCCTTAATTGAAGACATAAAAAATCTTCATGTTAAGTATGAGGAACTTGAAAGTCGTCATGAAACGCTCTCAACAACTCATGAAAAGCTTTCCTATGATTATCTTCAAAGGAAGCAAGATCTTGAGAAATTGAGAGCGGCTCATGAAGATCTTCAAAAGGAAAACGAGTCACTTCGCGCCAAACAGATCAGTTCCGCTCAGGAAGGATTTGAACCACCATGTCTTAAATGCATTGAGCGTGACAACGCTACTTCTGTTGCTGGATGTCTCTACTGCTGCTACTATTGCAATATCTTCAACTGTTGATGTGGTAACTAACCCCTCTGCTGAGGATACCACTGCTATTGCTGATGAAAATGCTAGGTTGAAGACATTGCTTGAAACAGGGATGTACAAAAGTCTCAAAGGGCACAGACACTATGTGATGTCCTCAAAAGGCAGATCCTGAACCGAAACCCTAGGAAAGAGGGTGTTGGGTTCGAAAGGAAAATGAATGCTGATGGCTCTTACTGGAAACCTGAGCAGTACCCCAAAACCACATGGGTTGCTGCAAAGGAACCTTCAGTGGATCCATCCACCCTATCTGGCTTCACTTGTGCTAATCCCATTGTTATTGATGAATCCTTTGATGCAAACTATAAACTGTTTAAGAATCAGAATGGTGAAGTGTTTGCCAGGTATATTGGTACTAACTGCAGGAATGGGCCACCTATGAAGAAAGTCTGGGTGCCGAAAAAGTTGTTGGAGAATCTTCCTGTGAATGTCGTCATGACACCACAAGTGAAGAAGACAAACCCCAGACCACAGGCTTCATATGGTCCAAAGGCTTCATACAGACAAAGGACTCACCTGAGTCGCACTAATGCAAATGTTTTGCAGGGAAACCATACTCAGGCCTATGAATATGAGCGCGTTTCATCAAACCGCCATGTTCATAAGACCAAGAACTCTCTGCTTATTCTTATGAGTACTATTGTCCACCTGCAAGACTTTTTGCTAGGGCTCCAAAGCCAAAGTTCTCAGACTTCTGCACTTAGACTCATTGCTTCGAAGCCACCCTTGAAGATGGGTGGTTAAGAAGACTTAACTCCTTACAGAAGGAGCCAGAATATCATCCAGCCCACAAAATACACATCATCAAAAAAGCACCCACAAACCCTGCAACAAACTTGCTCGGGACCTTAACTCTATGTAGGAGCCACAAAAAATCGCCCAAACAAACTGCGTCTATTGTATAACGTATCACCTCAACGCAACAACGACAAAAAATGCAACCTAATCAGCCAAAAAATAAACCTAACAGAGATCTAAGACATGCCATCATACAACCACTGCTCGAAAACAAATAAAATACCATACACAATACATTTCGTAGAAAGCCATCCACCAAAACTAAAATAAACACATATAAAAAAAGAGTAAATAAAACAAACAATAACTCAAGAAAAAAAAAGAAAGGAGATAACAAAGAAATCAGATTGAAATCACAATGATGGCAAGCGAAGTCTTCCTCCATGACCAACTTACGCCATGCGACAGAAAAAACTGAACGGACACAAGCCAAGGAGGGCAGTAAGTTTGCAATCGCGCCGGGATCAACACATGGGATAAAGTATACCATGTTGATCCCCTGCATTCCACTAATGTCGTCTCAAATGCCTGCGATAAACTGATATGATATGTGGACAAAACGGTGCCACACAAAACCCACACTGACAAATCTCTATCCTTCAGAGGTACGGAAGATGATCGTACGTGACACACTCTCAAACAGGTACCACAACTTCCGTAGTCTCTAGCAACAAGCTTGAGTCAACGGCTTTGCATCAGAGGCCAGGGCATGCTGGCATAGGAACTTGCACACTCTTGAAGACAACAGTCATGGCATCGGAAAAGAACACGTGCCTGTGAAGTAGAAAAGATACCGAGGGCCAACATCACTCCGAACAGAACGTAACCCTTCACTCACTACTCAACTCTTACTACTACTACTTGTCTCTATGGCTTCGTCATTGTTGATGATTCCAGATATACTTGGGTGCATATAATCCTCTACAAACTGAAGTGCAGGATGTCTTCAGACGCTTCGCCAATCGAGCCATGAACAACTATGGCGTCAAGATCAAGCACATCAGAAGTGACAATGGCACTGAATTCAAGAACACTGGCCTCTGACACTTATCTTGATACTTTGGGCATCACTCATGAATTCTCAGCTCCGTACACGCCGCAGCAGAATGGCGTCGTGGAACACAAGAACAGAACACTTATTGAGATGGCCCGGACGATGCTCGATGAATACAAGACTCCAAGAAAGTTCTGGCCTGAAGCCATTGATACTGCATGCCATATCATCAACCGTGTTTATCTTCACAAGCTTCTGAACAAGACATCCTATGACTCCTACTGGACAAGAAGCCAAATGTCAGTTACTTCAGAGTATTTGTGCCAGTGCTGGATCAAGGATCCACATCACACTTCAAAATTTGCACCAAAGCACATGAGGGTTTTATGCTTGGATATGGATCGCATCCTACAGAGTCTTCAACCTTTTTCACTATAAAGTTGAAACTGGATGTGCGGTTCGATGAAACTAACGGCTCACAAAGAGAGCACCTGCCAAATGTGCTAGATGAAGTTCCATCCAATCAAACTTATGGGAACTGGAGAAATCATACCTTCTGAAGCCTGAAGAGGAACTATATCTCTGCACCTGATCAACCTGAAGACAATGCTCAGCCTGAAGACAATCCCTCTAACGATGACAATGATCAGCAAGAGCAAAATCTTCGTCCTGTACATCCTCGTGTTGCAAATGAAGTACAGATTGAGAGAATAATTGATAGCATCAATGCACCAGGTCCACTCACTCGTTCAAGGGCAACACAGCTAGCAAATTTCTGTGGGCACTTCGCATTCGTCTCAATATCTGAACCCAAGAAAGTTGAAGAAGCCTTCATGGAACCTGAATGGATTCAAGCTATGCAAGAAGAGCTTCAACAGTTTGAGCTGAATAATGTATGGGAACTGGTTAAGCGTCCTGATCCTCGAAGCACAATATAATAGGCACAAATGGATATATCGCAACAAGCAAGATGAGCATGGTCAAGTTGTCAGAAACAAAGCTCGTCTCGTTGCTCAAGGATACACTCAAGTTGAAGGATTGACTTCGATGAAACATTTGCTCCTGTGGCTAGACTTGAAGCCATACGCATACTGCTGGCCTATGCAAATCATCATAACATCTTCTGTATCAAATGGATGTGAAGAGCGCTTTTCTCAATGGCAAGATTGAAGAAGAAGTGTATGTTGCACAACCGCCTGGCTTTGAAGATCCAAAACATCCTGACATGGTGTACAAGCTCAACAAGGCACTGTATGGCCTCAAACAAGCCCCTCGAGCTTGGTATGACACACTCAAAGACTTCCTGAAGAGCAAAGGCTTCAAACCTGGTTCCCTGGATCCCACTCTCTTCACGAAGACATATGATGGTGAACTGTTTGTGTGCCAAATATATGTGGATGACATTATCTTCGGCACTAACCAGAAATACAGTGAAGAGTTTGGATATATGATGCAAGAGCAATATCAGATGTCCATGATGGGTGAGCTGAAGTTCTTCCTTGGTCTTCAAATACGTCAGCAACGCAACGACATCTTCATATCTCAAGAGAAATACCTCAAAGATTGCCTGAAGAAATTTGGAATGCAAGACTGCAAAGGCCACACGACGCCAATGCTAGCCAAACACCATCTGGGTCCCGACGATAATGGTAAAGAGTTCGATCAAAAGGTATACCCCTCTATGATTGGTTCTTGTAAGTGCATCTAGTGCCACCCCTAGTTGGTTTTGGAGTATTGACGACAAACCTAGTTGAGGGACTAATGTGTTTGTGAGAATTGCAGGATAACACAGGTAGAAGTCCCTCATTGATTCGGTTTTCCTACCAGAGATGACCCCTAAAAATGTATGAAGACATTGAAGTCAAAGGTGGTATATGAAGATATTCACATTGAAGACTATGACAAGAGAAGACACCACATGAAGCCTATGGAGCTCGAAGACTTAGATCTTTCGTAGTTCTTTCTTCTGTGTTGAGTCATAGGAACCACCGTACTGTTAAGTGGGGTCCAAGAGAACCAGTCAGAATGACTGAAGTGATGCTAAACAAAACCTATGTCTTCGAGTGAAGACTTTGAGAGCGAATCTTGTCCAGAGTCGGGCAAGTCAGCTTTGCTTGAGCCCAAGTAAAGTTGCCGTTGTGAGTTTGAAATCTGACCGTTGGAACACGTGTCAGTTCCTTAGTGACCCAGGGTCATTTCGGACAAATCAGGTCGGGTTGCCAAGTGGCTATAAATAGCCCACCCCCTACAACCATAAACGGTTGGCTGCTCAGATTCAGAGTACGACTTTTGTCGTTTGAGAGCAACCCACCTCGAAGCCTTTGAGAGAGAATTCCTTGTGAGGATAAAGCCCTAACCACCCAGAGCCAAAGAGAATTAGGCATCACTTAAGTCTTCTTGTCTGTGTGATCTGAAGACTTATTACACTTGAGGACTGTGCATCCTCCAGCCGGTTAGGCGTCGTGTTCTGAGCATCCAAGAGACATTGTGGATTGCCAATGAACGAAGTCTGTGAAGGTTTGGGAGTCTACCTTGAAGACTTACCAGAGTGATTGGGCGAGGTCTATGTGACCTTAGCTCAAGGGGAATACGGTGAGGACTGGGTGTCCTGAGCTGCGTGTTCAGGACTGGGTGTCCGGGACTGTGTGTCCTAAGGTTTAAATACCTAGCCGCCCTAACCAGACGTACAGTTGTCACAGCAACTGGAATTGGTCCAACAAATCATTGTCTTCAGCGAGTCACTGGTTTCATCTTCCCTTCCCTTTACTTACTTGTGAAGTCATTGTATGTTCGCACTATCTTTTGTCTTCACTGAGTGACTGCGTGTTCTGTGTGGCTTCACAATATCTTCCTATCTGATCCTTACTACATTGATGCTATTAGTCATTGTGCTTTCACTCTATTGAATACTTGACTATGGCTTGCCTAGTGTAGTCTACCTTCCGCTGCAGGGAAATAGGTTTATTTCTATCATTTGTCTTCATAACTTCCACGTTTTGAAGACTTTCATAAAAATCACCTATTCACCCCCCTCTAGTCGATATAACGCACTTTCAATTGGTATCAGAGCAAGGTGCTCCCTTGTTCTGTGTGATTCGGTTTAACCACCTGGAGTTTTAGCTATGTCGACTGCAGGGATAATTAAAGTCTCCGCTGCGTGCCCCATCTTCGATGGAACTGAATATCCCTACTGGAAGAATAAGATGCGCATGCATCTTGAAGCCATTGACGTCGACCTATGGTATGTCATCAAGAACGGCATTCCCAAGGCTGGAGAAGGTGTCACTGCTGCTGATGTCAAGAAGTTCGTTCAAATGGACTCTACTGCCAAGAATATCATCTGTGGTCATCTGACCAAAGGGCAGTATGGCCGTGTGAGTGCTTTGGAAACATCTAAGCTGGTCTGGGACTGGCTCTCCAAGGTCAATGAAGGCGTCTCAACCCAGAGAGATCAGAGAATCAGTGTCCTTCGCAACCTCTTCAACCGCTTAAAGCGAAATGACAATGAGAATGTCCAGCTCACATTTGACCGACTCACTGACATCACAAATGAGCTTCAAGCCCTCAGCGCTACTGAGATCACCAAACATGAAGTCGTCAAGACACTACTGAGATCACTTGATAGTTCGTTTGACACCCTAGCCCTGATGATTCAAGAACGTCCTGATTTCAAGACACTCGATCCGTCTGACATACTTGAGAGGCTCAACACACATGAGTTTCAGCTTTCTGAGAAAAGAGATATCTACGGTCCAAACTATGGGCGAACTCGTGCCTTGAAGGCGAAAGCTGTCTCCTCATCTGAAGAAGAATTTGACAGCAGTTCGGATGATCCTGAAGACATTGGAAGGGAACTTGCTATGCTTGTGAAGAAGTTCCAAAAATTCACCAAGAAGAAAGGTTTCAGAAAGTCTTCCCGATCAAGCTCAAGGAATGATGAAGCTTCTGCTCACGACTACAAGAAGAAAACATGTCACAAGTGCAAGAAACCTGGCCACTTCATCTCTGAGTGTCCACAGTGGGACAATGAGAACAAAAAGAAGAAGAAGAGCAAGGAATATGACTCTGACGACAAGAAGAAGAAGAAATACTCAAAGTCTTCTTCCAGGTCTTCCTCAAAGTCTTCATCACACAAGAAGAGCTCATCTGGCAAGGCACGTGCGTTTGTTGGCAAGGAAATGGACTCAGAGGAGGAGTCCGCTTCTGAGGAGGCGGAGGTGGATTCTGAGGAGGAGTCCGATTCAGGCGTCGCAAGTCTGGCTACAGTATACGTTGCCAAGTCCATCTTCAACACTGAAGACAATGACTTCATCACCGACACCGATGCAAATGACAAGGACTACTCCGCTTCTACCTACTACTTCATGGCACGCGGTGCCAAGGTAAACACACGCACTACTCACTATCAAACATCAAGTGATGATGACTCTGATTATGGTTCAAAACCCAGCTACAAAACACTTGCTAAAATTGCAACTGAACAACAGAAAGCTATGGAACATATTCAAAAACTGTTAGACAGAAGCGATGATCTGTTAGGTGCTGAAATGACTCGATCTGAATCCTTAATTGGAGACATAAAAAATCTTCACGTTAAGTATGTGGAACTTGAAAGTCGTCATGAAACTCTCTCAACAACTCATGAAAAGCTTTCCTATGATTATCTTCAAAGGAAGCAAGATCTTGAGAAATTGAGAGCGGCTCATGAAGATCTTCAAAAGGAAAACGAGTCACTTCGCGCCAAACAGATCAGTTCCGCTCAGGAAGGATTTGAACCACCATGTCTTAAATGCATTGAGCGTGATAATGCTACTTCTGTTGCTGAATGTTCTACTGCTACTACTATTGCAATATCTTCAACTGTTGATGTGGTAACTAACCCCTCTGTTGAGGATACCACTGCTATTGCTGATGAGAATGCTAGGTTGGAGACATTGCTTGAAATAGGGATGTACAAAAGTCTTAAAGGGCATCAGACACTATGTGATGTCCTCAAAAAGCAGATTCTGAACCGAAACCCGAGGAAAGAGGGTGTTGGGTTCGTAAGGAAAATGAATGCTGATGGCTCTTACTGGAAACCTGAGCAGTACCCCAAAAGCACGTGGGTTGCTGCAAAGGAACCTTCAGCAGATCCATCCAATCTATCTGGCTTCACTTGTGCTAACCCCATTATCATTGATGAATCCCTTGATGCAAACTATAAACTGTTTAAGAATCAGAATGGTGAAGTGTTTGCCAGGTACATTGGTACTAACTGAAGGAATGGACTGCCTATGAAGAAGATCTGGGTTCCGAAAAGGTGTCTGGAGAATCTTCCTGTGAATGTCATCATGACACCTTACGTGAAGAAGACAAACCTCAGACCAAAGGCTTCATACGGTCCAAAGGCTTCATACAGACAAATGACTCACCTGAGTCGCACTAACGCAAATGTTTTGCAGGGAAACCATACTCAGGCATATGAATATGAGAGCGGTTCATCAAATCGCCATGTTCATAAGACCAAGAACTATTCTGCTTATTCTTATGAGTACTATTGTCCGCCTGCAAGACTGTTTGCTAGGGCTCCAAAGCCAAAGTTCTCAGATGCTGCACTTAGACTTATTGCTTCTAAGCCACCCTTGAAGATGTGGGTGGCTAAGAAAGCTTAACTCTCTTTTGCAGGGAAAGGTCTCTAGCAGAAAACCAAAATCGTCTGACGCTATTGCTGGGGACCTTAAACATCTTGTAGGGCACAAGATCAAATGCCCAAATGGTCTTACTATGTACTTCGTTCCTGAATCGCTTGCTACTCTCCCTATTAGTCCTAATCTGGATCTAAGCTTTCATAACCCACTGGTTCGTCAAATGTTTTTGCTTCACAATGCTCTTCGTGAAGCCTATCCCCCTAACTGCACTGTAGGGTACGACACCAGCGTCTTCAGAATGGATTATTGATAGTGGGTGTACAAATCACATGACTGGCAAAAGAAGCCTTCTTATGGACTCAACCTTACGTCCATCCGACAAGAGCCACATCACATTTGCTGACACTGGTAAAAGTAAGGTATTGGGTCTAGGTAGAGTTGCGATCTCAAGGGATCAACACATGTATAAAGTCATGCTTGTTGAATCCCTTGGCTTCAACTTAATGTCTGTCTCAATGCTTTGCGATTTAAACATGATCGTAATATTTGGAAAATATCATTGCCTTGTTCTAATGGAATCTGACAAGTCTCTAGTATTTGAAGGCTATCAAAAAGATGATTTGTACGTGGTAGATTTCTCAGCAGGACCACAGCTCGCCGTATGTCTTCTAGCAAAAGCTTCAGAATGCTGGCTCTGGCATCGGAGGCTTGGGCATGCTGGCATGAGGAACCTCCACACCCTGGCAAAGAAGAAGCATGTCATAGGCATCGAGGGCGTCAAGTTCAAGAAAGATCACTTATGCGGTGCCTGTGAGGCAGGAAAGATGATGAGGGCCAAACATCCCTCGAAGACAATCATGACCACTACTCGACCCTTCAAACTGCTTCACATGGATCTTTTCGGTCCCACTCATTACTCAACTCTTACTAATACTTCTTGTCTCTATGGCTTTGTCGTTGTTGATGATTATTCTAGATATACTTGGGTGCACATAATCCTTTACAAGACTGAAGTGCAGGATGTCTTCAGACGCTTCGCCAATCGAGCAATGAACAACTATGGCGCCAAGATAAAGCATATCAGAAGTGACAATGGCACTGAATTCAAGAACACTGGCCTTGATACATATCTTGATACCTTGGGCATTACACATGAATTCTCAGCCCCGTACACGCCACAGCAGAATGGGGTCGTCGAACGCAAGAACAGAACACTCATTGAGATGGCCAGAACGATGCTAGATGAATACAAGACTCCAAGAAAATTCTGGCCTGAAGCCATTGATACTGCATGCCATACAATCAATCGTGTTTATCTTCACAAGCTTCTGAACAAGACATCTTATGAGCTCCTTACTGGCAAGAAGCCAAATGTCAGTTACTTCAGAGTATTTGGCGCCAGGTGCTGGATCAAGGACCCACATCACACCTCAAAGTTTGCACCAAAAGCACATGAGGGTTTTATGCTTGGATATGGAAAGGATTCGCACTCCTACAGAGTCTTCAATATCTTTCATTACAAAGTGGTTGAAACAGTGGATGTGCGGTTCGATGAGACCAACAGTTCACAAAGAGAGCAACTACCAAATGTGCTAGATGAAGTTCCATCCAGTGAATCAATCAAGCTAATGGGAACTGGAGAAATTATACCTTCTAAAGCTCATCCTGAAGAAGAACTTATCATCTCAGCACCTGATCACCATGAAGACAATGCTCAGCCTGAAGACATTCCTTCTAACAACGACAATGATCAGCAAGAGCAAAATCTTCGCCCTGTACATCCTCGCGTTGCCAATGAAGTGCAGATTGAAAGAATAATTGATAGCATCAATGCACCCGGTCCACTCACTCGTTCAAGGGCAACTCAGCTAGCAAATTTCTATGGACACTTCGCATTCGTCTCAATAACAGAACCCAAGAAAGTTGAATAAGCCTTCATGGAATCTGAATGGATTCAAGCTATGCAAGATGAGCTTCAACAGTTTGAGCTGAATAATGTATGGGAACTGGTCAAGCGTCCCGATCCTCGGAAGCACAACATAATAGGCACCAAATGGATATACCGCAACAAGCAAGATGAGCATGGTCAAGTTGTCAGAAACAAAGCTCGTCTCGTTGCTCAAGGATATACTCAAGTGGAAGGCATTGACTTCGATGAAACATTTGCTCCTGTGGCTAGACTTGAAGCCATACGCATACTGCTGGCCTATGCAAATCATCACAACATACTTCTTTATCAAATGGATGTGAAGAGCGCCTTCCTCAATGGCAAGATTGAAGAAGAAGTGTATGTTGCACAACCTCCTGGCTTTGAAGATCCAAAACATCCTGACATGGTATACAAGGTCAACAAGGCACTGTAATGTCCTCAAACAAGCCCCTCGGGCCTAGTATGACACACTCAAATACTTCCTGAAGAGCAAAGGCTTCATACCTAGTTCTCTCGACCCCACTCTCTTCACGAAGACATATGATGGTGAACTGTTTGTGTGCCAAATATATGTGGATGACATTATCTTCGGCTGCACCAATCAGAAGTACAGTGAAGAGTTTGGATATATGATGCAAGAGCAATATCAAATGTCTATGATGGGAGAGCTGAAGTTCTTTCTCGGTCTTCAAATACGACAGCAACGCAACGGCATCTTCATATCTCAAGAGAAGTATCTCAAAGATTGCCTGAAGAAGTTCGGTATGCAAGACTGCAAAGGCTTCACGACGCCAATGCCAGCCAAGCATCATCTGGGTCCTGACGACAATGGTAAAGAGTTCGATCAAAAGGTATACCGCTCCATGATTGGTTCTTTACTTTATCTATGTGCATCTAGGCCAGATATTATGCTTAGTGTTTCATGTGTGCTCGATTTCAAGCGGCACCAAAGGAGTCGCATCACTTAGCTGTGAAGCGAATTCTTCGATATTTGGCTCACACCCCAACTCTAGGATTATGGTATCCAAAGGGCTCAGAGTTTGATCTGGTTGGATTCTCGGATGCTGATTATGCTAGTGACAAAGTTGATCGCAAGTCTACATCAGGCACATGTCACTTTCTGGGACGATCACTTGTATGTTGGTCTTCAAAGAAGCAGAACTGTGTATCTCTCTCCACTGCTGAATCTGAATACATTGCTGCTGGATCTTGCTGCGCTCAGCTTCCGTGGATGAAGCAAACACTCAAGGATTTTGCAAGTTACGGTGTGAGCTAAATATCCTGGAATCCTCAAATGTCCTGTGATCAGGCACACATCCTAACCCTTATGCATATTGATGACTTAGATGTGCAACACACGAAGTAAAGTATATCTTCAATCAATGAAGACATACATTCTAAGTGTGAATACATTAATGTGGAATTTGACTTCGGAGCGCCACAATAATTGTGCGCCGTGTCTGGGTCTAATACTTCCTATACGGTGGGTAACGCCACCACCAAATGTTCTATTTTGAAGTGTTTCACTCATGGCGTTACCTTGCTATGTCTTGACATTTGGTTTGGCTTCAATCTCAACATGTCTTCATGATTATCTTCACTATGTTGATTATATATATATACACTAGTGTTCTGTCCTCTACAGCATTCACTTATAGCTATGTCTTCTTGTTGAATCTTTTGAACTAAGTGAATGTGATCGGACCCTAACCTCTCTATGCTATCTATCTCAAACTCTATCTCTCCAAATCATATGCATTCTATTGAAACTGTCGAATGTCTTCTCTGCGTCCTTGTCAGCAGAAGATACAAAGACAAACCTTAAGTCCACTTTCAATGCTCATTCCTCCACATGAAACCCGGAGAAGTAGGAATGACCACCCGACAATCCAGGCGTGCGTGGGACGTGGAACAAACCCCAAAATTCTGCATGATGGTCACATGTTCCTCAGATGCGAATCGCCAGGGGCACCTGTGTAATAACGCAGTGCCGCCCCTGTACCTATAAATACACACTTCACGACGGTCATTATCTCTTCTTCCACTCTCGCACGAACCCTAGCGCCACCGCTAGCCCTCGACGACGCCGGCGACGAAGCGCTTCGCTGCCGCAACCTCTCCGACGCCGTCTTCACGCCGACCGCGGACATCGTCCTCTCCGCCGTCGCCGTAGGTGTCCTCCGTCGCCAAGTTAGGGCGTGGAAGATCGAACTGCTCGGCCTCATCTTCCACTCCGTCTAGCAGTTCTTAGTGTGGTAAATAAAACTTCCTTTTACGGCACCGTTGATCCTATGGCTTTGTCACTTTCTACCACAAGCAGTTTCTATTCACACAAGTTAGATCTCTCTCATACTGCATCTCATAACATGCCTAGTATATTCACTTATGCTTCACAAGGTAGTTAGATTCCTCACTTGTACTGATCTCTGGATTCGTACAAATCTGGAACCAACTCCTTATCTATGAGTGAATGTCTTCGCACGATGAGGTCAATGTCTTCTAAACTGATTTATATTCAAAATCTTCTGAGAATGCATATGACCTCTTCCCCTTCCCTCGCACCTTAATGCTATCACAGGTACATGTCCGTGGGAGAATCCCTTTGTTCTCATAGTCTGCATTCATTTGCAGAATTCTTACAGCATCATATAAATTCTCCCGAAGCAAGTTCCTGTTTGTCCAGCAAGCGAAAATCTTTGAAGCCTTTGAACGTGTTGAAGCCTTTCAGTTTAAAGTTCATGGCTTCAGAGAAATCAGCAAGGAAGGGTGGCAGAAAGCGTCGTGGAGAAACATCTAGAGATCTGCCAGATGACCTCTCAGAACTGTACAAGACAGATCCTGAAGAGGATTACAATCAGCGCAAGACCTGAATCCAATGGATTTGAAGATATTGGGCAGAACAATGGTTCAAATACCGATTTGTAACCCAGAAATATGCTGAGAAAAATGCCATCAAGAGACCGTGGGGAGACATCCTATACAAGAATCTTCAACCCAGGTCCAGAGATGAAGCCATTGAACAAGTCTTCTATCCCTGCATGGTCCGTGGGCCACAGCCTGTTGATGCACACCCATCGTCACTACTATGGTGTCATGACGACATTCTGTTCAAGCGCAACTTCCAGTTTGCCCAGAACTCAGCGAAGCAAAACAAGAAAACATTGGGACTAGACTTCAACCCTGGTCCCTCAACTCCAAGGGCTGATGGCACACGAGATGCAGAACCCAATGTCGTCGGTCCTTTCTACAACCTTGAAGGCCTCATCACCCATATCTTGGTTCAAGGGACTGCAGTGAATGAGCCTGCAGCTGACGCTGAATCAGATGAAGCGCCTGCAGCGCCGAAGCCAAAGAAGTTGAAGAAGCCTAAAGCTTCAAAGCCTGCCCCTTCACCAAAAATCTCACGGGCGAAGCCACTGGCAACTGCACCTCCTGAAGACAGTGTGCAGTCTGAAGATTTATCACGCATCTCCAAGCCCCATAAGGTCAAGATGCCTCTGCCACACACCGGCCAAGAGCTAACAGCTGCTGCCATTCTGCGCAATGATGCCATTGATCTGTCAAGTGATGAAGATCTTGCAGATGACGCTCTTGAGCAACTCATCAAGAGCAAAGAAGAAGCAGAAATCTTCAATGATCTGCCTCTCTTTGATGTAACAATCATCCACAACTTCATTGATGAATGGTTTGACACGCCAAACATCAGCTTCGATGATCTCCAACTACCCATTGGCCTCAGTGTCGCCTTCCATGGCGCCATTGCTTCAGAGTTAGCTATCGCCCAGAGCATTGTTGAACTGAAGCAGAAGATTGACTTTGAGAAATCTCAGTTCAAGAAGCATATGGCCAAGCTCAGTGTGCAAGACGTGAAGAATTTCAAGATTATGCTGCACGAGCTCAAGGAAGCCTTTCTAAAGAAACGTGCATAAGCTCAGAGTTCTCATGCGGGCATGAAGGTCCTGGTTGATAGGTGTGTGCAAGCCTACAATGAGGCTGAGAAGCGCAAGGCCCTTGGGCGTCCTAGCATCGACCCCAGGATGGCTGCCAAGAAGCAAAAGAAGCCCGCTATGGCTGAACCTGAAGCACCAAGGCAGGAGGCAGATCCCCTTGTCTTCCCAACTAGCATGACTGGCCCGAAGCCAAAGGTCTGGTCAATCGCTTCAGAATTGAAGAAGACCAGGACTGCTAAGGCTGAAGCAAGGAAGAGAAAACATCCTGAAGCCTCTGCTACTACTCCCTCCAAGAAGAAGCGGAAGACCAAGAAGGAACGGGCTGCTCCCACAGAGCCCTTGATTGTTGAACCCATTTCCATGGTTCACCCCGACGCCAATCCACAAGAACGTCAACTGACTGTCCATGAGCCTGCTTTCACAGAGGCTCATGAAGCTGAAGACTTTCCAGCAGCTGATCCCATCGCTGCTGAAGACATTGGTCATCATGACCATGTTGAAGATGATGCAGCCCTTCCTCAGCTAGAACACCAACAAGTATCATCGCCTGTGCTAACGCACAGCGAACTCATCAGCATTGGTCGTCCACTGACGCCAATTGCACAGGATGCTTCATGGGCGGATTGCCCACAAGAGAATGAAGACCTTGAGGCCCAGCCAACAGCAACTCCATAGGCATCACCGCATTGCGCAGGCTTCGCAAAGGTCCAAGGCCTCAAGTCTCTGCTGAAGACAATCCGGCTGCATCAGCCGCGGAAGAAGAAGTCTCACAAGTTGCCACTCCCCTGTCCCACCAAGAAGCAGTTCTCGAGGAGAACGTGATTGTGACCGACCCTCCAGCTCGTCAAGTGGAGGTTGAAAATCTTGAGGCTACCACCACCACCACCAATGAAGCCATTGATGCTGTCATGGCTGAAGCTAATGTGGAGCCCTCCCCAACAAAAGCATCAGAAGTCAGCGAAGCCACTGATCCCACTGCTTCTGTTCCTGCACCTGCTGCTGGTCCCCAGTTCGACTATCATGTTGAGCACAGGCCTTAGGTACAGAAGCCAATCCCAAGATTGCCCAGGTTCCCAGGTCCTGCATCAGCACCTGGATCCTTCAATATCAATGGCTTCAGAGCAGACAACACATTCTTCAATAGCTCCAGGAACCCCTACTCAAGGGAAAGGATATCATCTGATTGGTTCTGGAGCTATCCGCAGCGAAGCTATTACTCCTGCATTCTATACAATCAAGGTCGCATCTTCCCCCACAAGCGTCTTGACATTGAAGCTATAGCTGGTCTGCGCTGTCTGGAAGAAGCTCTGGATTGCTTCAAAGAAGTTGGATTGCTGTCATTCGTCACTGACCAAGAGCATTGGAATGAAGAGTTGCTGCTCCAATTCTATGCCACACTTCACATCCGCGGGTATAACAGAGATCCGAAGACTTGGGTCCTGGAGTGGATGACAGGAAACGTTCATCACGAAGCCAAAGCCTTTGACATCATTGAGCTCACTGGTCTGCCCACTCCCGGAGATCTCTACGAATCTGGCTGTCAACTTCACAGTGAAGCTGTGGAAAGCATCTTTCAGAAGCCTGAACCTAACATGAGTCAGATGCTCAGTATGATGAAGCCATTACCCCAAGATGCTGCATATCCCAAAGAGTTCTTTGTTGAAGACCTAGAGTATCTGCCAAGGACTATTTATCACATCATAAGGCGAACTCTCTGGCCCATCAAAGGGCACTCTCCACATGCCAAGCTTGAAGGTGCAATGAAGACTTTGGTCTTCTATATTCTTCATGGAAAATGCTTCAATGCACAGGACTTCTTCATTCGCCAACTTGCTGCATCAGGCTCTGATCTGTTTGGCTTGAAGTTCTACGCCCCATGGGTCATGCGGCTGATCAAACTTCACCCCACTATCTCATATCAGCCATCTACTCGCAATCATCAGATTTTTCTGCCTGATGTGGATATGTCGATTGAAGCCATCTATCCTGAGCCTGCCAAGGAACCCCTAAGTCTTCAGAATGCAGAGCATCAGAGTTTTTCTCAGAACATTGAAGGAGTTGAAGCAGTCGCTCGTGTGTATCCTTTGGCTGGCACTACACGTGCACCGCATCCTGCTCTCACTAAAGCCACTGACAGTACAACTGCTCCACGACCCAAGAAGCGCACTCGTGTTCTCAATGACCGAGAGCTTCTTGTGGCTCTTCATCAGAAACATGATAGGCATCATGACTGGCTGAAGCGTCAAATGCAAAGCCTATTGGTGGATGTTAATCGCATTCGCAATCTTGCCACCAAGAATGCTTTTGTTGCCCATGAAACCTCTCGCCGCACATGGAAAGGACTAACGCTGATGTGTTCTGAAGATGATCTTCAAGAGGATGGCTTCACTGAGCGATTCAAGTTTGACTCCACACCTCCTCGAAGGGCAGTGCTGCGATGAACTCCATCCCTTGAAGACTCTGAGTTCTCTTCCTCTGCTGCAACTGTGAATGCTAGAGTGATCGAGGATGAAGACGATGCTACTTCACCGCCACCTCCTTCAGCACGCCTCGACTCTGCTCCAAGCTCTTCAGCACCGCCAAACACCACCAACGACCCTGCTGCTTCACCTACTCCTCATGGGAACGAGTAGATGCTCTATGTCTTCAAACCTTTTTGGTCCTTACTGACAAAAGGGGGAGAAGCATATGAGGTTGATAGTCTTCAAGCGGGTCCACATGGGCGGGTGCTTTATATTTTGCTTCGTGCTTACAACTCTCGTTTTGCTACATTTGGTTCTTTGAGTTGTAACACTTAAACTCGATGGTCGTCTGCTATTTATCTGCCACCTTGTGTTGCGATGATAAATTCCGCACTTAGATCATTCTACAGACGTCCATTTTCCATTATGCATGTCATTATCTTCATATACTTTCACATGCATAGTGGATTGTCATCATAAGTTGAAGTGGATCTCCACAAGTACAACCTGCCATGTGCATTTGCATTCCAAAAGCAAATTACTTATATGCACATCTTCAGGGGGAGCCCTTGCAACTTATGAAGACAATTCCTTATCCTTTACAATTTCACAGATTATATTCCCTGTTGAAAACTTCAACTAGTTTGTCATCAATCACCAAAAAAGGGGAGATTGTAAGTGCATCTAGTGCCACCCCTAGTTGGTTTTGGAGTATTGACGACAAACCTAGTTGAGGGACTAATGTGTTTGTGAGAATTGCAGGATAACACTGGTAGAAGTCCCTCATTGATTCGGTTTTCCTACCAGAGATGACCCCTAAAAATGTATGAAGACATTGAAGTCAAAGGTGGTATATGAAGATATTCACATTGAAGACTATGACAAGAGAAGACACCACATGAAGCCTATGGAGCTCGAAGACTTAGATCTTTCGTAGTTCTTTTTCTTCTGTGTTGAGTCATAGGAACCACCGTACTGTTAAGTGGGGTCCAAGAGAACCAGTCAGAATGACTGAAGTGATGCTTAAACAAAACCTATGTCTTCGAGTGA